>NW_021833242.1:72500-79190 GCF_006345805.1 Octopus sinensis
TAATAAATCTGTTCTTCGTATGAAACAATTGTACTGAACAACTAATCCATTCTTGTTGCTTTTTTCTTGTATATATATATATATATATATAATAATAATAATAATAATAATAATAATAATAATGATAATAATAATCCATTCTACTATAGGCACAAAGACTGAAATTCTGGGGGAAGGGAACAGTTGATCCTTTTGGCCCCAGCACTCAACTGGTACTTTTTTCATTGACCGTCAAAGGATGAAAGGCAAAGTTGACCTTGGCAGATTTTGTGCTCAGAATGTAAAGAACAAAATGTTGCTAAGCTTTTATTAGGCACAGGGGCATAAATGAGGGGCACATCACCAAGGACAGACAACGTGCGGGGGATTTACTTAAAGGCTGGGGGAGAAAGAAACGGAAAAGATAGTGAAAATGCGATAAAAATATTTTACAGAATATAGAAACTATGTGACAGCATGAATGATGGCAGTCCGATACAGGAGAAGCTCCAACTAGGGCCAATCAAGGAACCCCACAGATCCAGGATCACCCTGACCACCAAAGGTACAAGCCCTGTCTCCTCCTCTCCAATTGACAGGTGCTTACTTGGAGTAGGGCCATTCACTCTATTTTTGTCACAGTCACCCTTCATCTCACAAATTCACTGGGAGGTAGCACTTCTCTCCCCACCCTCACTTTCCTTTCCATGTGAAACTTTAAGAAGTCAATGAGAGAGTCTGAGCGAAGAGAATGGTGTCTTTTGTCAATCTTCTCAACCTCATCCACTGCAAAACTCTTTCACCAAAGCCCCTAACTAGACAGAGGGAAAGCACCTGCCCTGCATTGTTAAAAGGTGGGTGGTGGGGCAATCCTCACGATGGACTTGGCCGTTAGCCCCGGATTCGTCCCACACATGATAACAACTGTTCAACATAATTCCACAATTCAGCAGAACGGTTTCATCACTGTGCATGTGTATCGGACAGTCTCACCCGACAGCGCTTTCCATGCCTGTACAGTTTATCTTGAACTGGCAGTGCTCCTTGGGGGATTTCTGGAAGTTATCCACGGTTGTACCAGATCTGAAAGTCCTCTGAAATAGAACAGCCAGTTTATCCTTGTAGAGGCCTTGGAGTTTTCCCCGAGAACATCATCGCTCTTATCCTCCATTAGATTTCTATATATTGTTACTGAAGAACTTCCACTGACCGTATTGTCCAATTTGTAAGAGCAGTGAGTGCCTGATGACATTCTGATGTCAGGCGCCTAATCTTGGTCTTTTCTTGACCCAGGGTTGCAGGTCTGTCAAAGAGATGAGCTGCAGAAATGCATGTCTTAGCAATGTGGCTGAATCGGTGGAGCATAAAAACCCCTACCAAAACATGCATTTTTCTGGCTCTTTATGTTCTGAGTTCAAATTCTGCTGAGGTCGAGTTTTGTTTTTAATTCCTCCTGGGTCCATAAAATAAAGTAGGTAGCACTGGAATGGCTTTCATTTTAACACTTCATTCCATAACCACTACACTACAACAACCACTGCAATTCCCATGATGACCACCACAACCACTGCCACTACCACCACCACCTCCACCACAATCACCACAACCACCATCACCACCACCACCACCACCAACACCACCACCACTACCATCACCACCTCCACCACAACTACCACAACCACCACCACTACCATCACCGCCTCCACAACCACCACCACTACCATCACCACCTCCACGACAATCACCACAACCACCACTACCACAACCACCACCACTACCATCACCGCCTCCACAACCACCACCACTACTATCACCACCTCCACCACAACCACCACAACCACTACCACTTCCATCACCACCTCCACCACAACCACCACCACTACCATCACCACCTCCACCACAATCACCACAACCACTACCACTACCATCACCACCACCACAACCACCACCACTACCATCACCACCTCCACCACCACCACCACCACTACCATCACCACCTCCACCACCACCACTACCATCACCACCTCCACGACAATCACCACAACCACCACTACCACAACCACCACCATCACCACCTCCACCACCACCACCACTACCACTACCACCATCTCCACCAGAACCGCCACCACAACCACTACAACCACTACCGCAATTTCCAGCACCCCCCCCCACTATCCCCCCCCCCTCCGCCGCCGCCGCCGTTACTTCAACACCAACAATAAACAGTACACGACATGTTTTCCATGTTATTCAATCTTGAGATAAAAAACCGCATCTCTGTTGTTGTTGTTGTTGTTGTTGTTGTTGTTTGTTTGACGATCAAGAAAAAAACACAAAGGCATTGTTGTTGTTTGCTGGTTGTTATTGTTGTTGCTGCTGATGTTCGTGTTTATTGTCTGTTCATGATGATGATGGTGGTGGTAATGGTTAGAATAAAATCGATGTAAACGTTGCTGCTACTGATGATGATGATGATGATGATAATGGGAGTGTTGTTGCTTGTGTTGTCCTTGGTGGTAGTGGCGACGGCGATGTCGGTGTCGGTGGTGGTGGTGGTGGTGATGACGTGTACGATGACAATGACCGGTGGTGATGTTATGATGATGGTGATGATGATGGTGGTGGTGATGGAGATTATGAATTTGAAGAGAATAGTGATGACGATCGTGTTGGTAGCGATAATGATGATGATGATGGTGATGGTAATGATGACGGTGATGATGATGGTGTTGATGATAACGATGATGATGGTGATGATGATCGTATTGGTAGTGATGATGATGGTGATGGTGTTGATGGTAATAAAAATGATGATGATGATGATGATAATGGTGATGATGATGATGCTGTGTTGAAAATGGGATGATGATATGATGATGGTGTTGAAGATGGTGCTGATGGTGGTGCCGTGGTCCAAAATAGGCAACTGAGATAAATTTGCAGCTGGAAAAAAGCTGAGAACCCATGAAACCATTGGAGAGTGATAAGACACGGAAAAAGTGGGTTATTTAAGAAGGCCCAGCCGACCACCACAACCACCACCAACAACAACAACACCAACACCACTACCACCACCACTACAACCATCACTACCACCAACACTACTACCAACACCACTACCACCATCACCACCACCATCACCACCACCACCACTACCACCACCATTACTACCACAATCACCGCCACTATCCCTCCAAATCACCAATAACACCACCATCACTACCATCACTACCACCACCACCACCACCATCAATATCACCATCACCACCACCACCACTACTACCACCATTACTACTACCACCATCACTACTACCACCACCACCACTAACACCACCACCACCACCACCATCAATACCACCATCACTACCACCACCACTACTACCACCACTACCACCATCACTACCACTACCACCATCACCACCTCCACCACCCCTAACACCACCAACACCACCACCACCACAGTCACCTCAACCACCAACGCAATTCCCACTACAATCACAACCACTACCACCACCATCACCACTTCCGCCGCCACCACTAACTACTGCTATAAACCATCATCATCATCACCACTACCACAACCATGACCAACACTACTGTCTCCTCCCTTCCTTCACCTCCTCTTCCTTCACCTCCTCTTCCTCCCCTCCTTCATCACCGCCACCGCCGCCACGACCACCACCCTCATGGCTAGTATACCACAGACACTTCCATCTCTATCATCACCATCAGTACGTATGTATATATATGTTTGTGTGTGTGCGTGCGTATTTGCGTGAGTGCATGGTTTTTTTTGGGTTTTTTTTATCTAGTTTCAGCTCACGAGCTGTGGCCATGCTGGTGTGTTCTTGTCTATTTTTAATTATTTGAAATCTTGTCAGGAAGGAGTTGGTTTCTAACAAAGACACAAACTTCCATCGTTGGAATGTAGATAAGAGAAACGATGTCACGCTTTAGACTTGAGAAAGTCTTGCATATCTTTACTGTTCCTCTTACAGATCGTATTTGTAGTCTATGAGTCATTTGGTTGATTTCTTTTTCTGAGGATCCAAGCTGATCCAGACCGACAGTTAAGCATTTACTTACAAAACCAAGTAAAGAATAAATGGTAAAAACCCGCTTCGGTCATGAATGACCATGGAATTGCACCTAGAAAGTTCTCCTCCGAGGCACAGGTCTGGTCAAGATTGTTTAAGGAAGACCAGCAGTCGGCCCTGCATACCAGCCTCTCCTCTCCTCACCACTGACGTTATCCAAGGGAAAGGCAAAGGGGCCAATACAGCTTGGCACCAGTGACATAGCAGCTCATTTCTACAGTTGAGTTAACTGGAGCAACGTGAGATAAAGAGTCTTGCTCAAGAACACAACACAAAGCCTGGTCCAAGAATCAAACTCACTATGTTCTAACCACTGAGATCTGCGCCTTCTCAAAACTAAGTGCTCCAATTATTATTGGTATAAATGTGGATTTATATAGGAGCACTCCGTCGGTTACGACGATGAGGGTCCCAGCTGATACGATCAACGGAACAGCTTGCTCGTGGAATTAACGTGCAAGTGGCTGAGCATTCCACAGACACGTGCACCCTTAACGTAGTTCTCGAGGAGATTCAGCGTGACACAGAGAGCGACAAGGCCGGCCCCTTTGAAATACAGGTACAACAGAAACAGGAAGTAAGAGTGAGAGAAAGTTGTGGTGAAAGAGTACAGCAGGGATCACCACCATCCCCTGCCGGAGCCTCGTGAAGCTTTAGGTGTTTTCGCTCAATAAACACTCACAATGCCCGGTCTGGGAATCGAAACCGCGATCCTACGACCGCGAGTCCGCTGCCCTAACCACTGGGCCATTGCGCCTCCACTAATGTGGATTTATAATCTGGATACAGAAGTTGGAGGGTTTCAAAACTGTCGTCCATTGTTGTCCTCTCTCTCTCACTGGTTTTTGTTATGTCGCACATTCGGATGACCCCTACTCAACTCTACTCTGCTACTCTCTCTCTTCTGACGTCTCGGCTTCTCCCTCTGTATCTACGCATTGGGCTAACCCTACTTCTATGGGCGTCCACACAACAGTTTTTAAAGAGATATTCATACCATCAGCACAGCTGGCCTCTATGATGGTACGTACTTATTCTTGTCTGTCCCAAATAACAATATCCAACATGTTATCTTTGCACTTTGCACTTGATAGAAGTTCCCATGGGAATGTTCCACCAAAATTCCTTGTGTCGATGCTGGTTTACGTATTCAATAACAGGGGGAGGGGTGTTGCTTCAATATTTATTCCATGAATAACCGAATTCTTTTCATTCGTTTTTTTTTTTCCCTTAACAATTCAACTAGTTCCCCGCCAACAATTTCGGTAGAAGGGGTCAGTTGACTGCATAGGCCCCAGTGCAAAACTGGTACTTATTTTATTTTAAAGGCGGCGAGCTGGCACGCCGGGCGAAATGCTTTGCGGTATTTCGTCTGCCGTTACGTTGTGAGTTCAAATTCCGCAGAGGTCGACTTTGCCTTTCATCCTTTCGGGGTCGATAAATTAAATACCAGTTACGCATTGGGGTCGATGTAATCGACTTAATCCCTTTGTCTGTCCTTGTTTGTCCCCTCTGTGTTTAGCCCCTTGTGGGTAATAAAGAAATAGGTACTTATTTTATCGACTCCGAAAGGATGAAAGGCAAAGTCGATCTCAGCGGAATTTGAACTCAGATCGTAAAGACGGACGAAATACCGCCAAGCATTTCGCCCGGCGTTAACCATTCCATAAACTCGTCGCCGAAAGACAAATTTTGGCACAAGGCCAGCGATTTCGGGGGAGTGGGTAAGTCGATTACAATGACCCCAGTGCTCAACTGGTGTTTATTTCATCGTCCCCCAAAGGCAAAGTCGATCTCGGTGGCATTTGAACTCAGAACGTAAAGACAGACGAAATGCCGCTAAGCGTTTACCCGGTGTGCTAACGAATCTGCCAGCTCGCTGCCTTTATAATAATAATAATAATAATAATAATAATAATAATAATAATAATATCCTTTTTATTAAAGGCCTGGAATTTTGGGGGAGGGGTTAAATCGATTAGATCGACCAGTACTCAACTGCTACTTAATTTATCGACCCCGAAAGGATGAAAAGCAAAGTCGACCTCGGCGCAATTTGAACTCAGAACATAGTGGCAGACGAAATACCTATTTCTTTACTACCCACAAGGGGTTACACACAGAGGGGACAAACGAGGACAGACAAACGGATTAAGTCGATTATATCGATCCCAGTGTGTAACTGGTACTTATTTAATCGACCCCGAAAGGATGAAAGGCAAAGTCGACCCCGGCGGAATTTGAACTCAGTACGTAGCGGCAGATGAAATACGGCTACGCATTTCGCCCAACGTGCTAACGATTCTGCCAGCTCGCCATCTGAAGGCAATTTTAATTCATTAAAATATAAAAAGTCGTAACTCGTTTGTGACCCCAGGAACTGGCTTTTTTTTAATAGTTCATTTATTAAAATTGTTTCGAAACTAAATTCTTCATGTATCAAAAGACTTGTTAATAGGTCTGGGTGTCGCCGGGTCACATCGTTAGCGTACAAGGGTCCTTAAGTGTAACCATCCGTTGGCAATATACGGGCTATTATTTCGGTTTGTGTGTTTAATTAATTAAGACAGGAAGACTGGTTTCTGTCACTGTGGCTTTGTTGGTTTGTTTAATG
>NW_021833243.1:0-25000 GCF_006345805.1 Octopus sinensis
CATACATAGATACATACATATATACATAGATACATACATATATACATAGATACATACATAGATACATACATATATACATAGATACATACATATATACATAGATACATACATATATACATAGATACATACATATATACATAGATACATACATATATATATATATATATATATACTACATATATGCTACATACATATATATATACATACACATATGCATACTTGCATATATATATACATACACATATGCATACTTACTATATTATACTACACTATGCATACTTACATATATATATACATACACATATGCATACTTACATAATATATATAATTATATATAATATATATATATATTATACATATATATATATACATACATATATATATATATACATATATAATATATACTACATACAATATATATATATATAATATGCATACATACATACATACATACATACATACTACATAAATGCATATATATATACATACATATATATACAATACATACATATATACATACATACATACATACATACATACATACATACATACATATATACATACATACATACATATATATATGAGTTCTTAAGCTCAGGTTGGTCCTACAGAGTGGCACAGCTACGATTATCTCCGCCTATGCCCCACAAGCGGGACTACCAAATGATCAGAAGGACCACTTTTACGATACCCTTCAACAAGCTACCTCAAAGACTAGTGGCAATGACCTCACCTTTGTGGGTGGAGACTTTAATGGGCATGTTGGGCGGGAATCGGGTATCTTTACTGGGGTGCACGGTGGCCATGGTATTGGCACCAGAAATGATGAGGGAACTAGACTACTGGAATTCTGTGATGCATGTAACCTTTTAATCAGCAATACTAACTTCAGGAAGCCAGACTGCCACCTTATAACCTATCAGTCAGGGGACTCCACTAGCCAAATAGACTTCATCCTCACCAGACAGCGGGATGCAGGGTCGCTCTTAAATACAAAGACCCTCCCGGGTGAAAAATGTATCCCTCAGCATAGGCTAATCATCAGTGACTTTAAGCTTGAGGCCAGAAGGACTCCAAGAAACAAACCAATCCAGAAAAGAAGGATTTGGAAGCTAAAGAATCCTTCACGTGGTCAGAGATTTAGGGACATCCTCATCAAGAAATTTGATGAGAGGGAGGATGAGCTTCAGACGTCGGACATAGAAGGTAGCTGGGAATGCCTACTGGACAGCTTGCTGAGTGCCACAGACCAAGTCTGTGGATGATGCAAAGTCCCTTCCAGACCTAGAGTTATGTGGTGGTGGAATAGTGCAGTAGACAAAGCCATTAGTGCAAAGAGACGGGCCTGGAAAGCCTGGAGGGATGGGGGTAGCAGGGAACTGTACCAGGTAGCCAAAAGGGAGGCTGGGCGGCAGGTATACATAGCCAAAGATGTAGCAGAAAAGAAGAAATTTGCCAGCTACCCGAATAGACAGCTCCCTTTTAGTAAAGGCAATTAAGGATATGAAACCAGGTAAAGCCCCCGACCCATCAGGAATCACTGCTGAGATGCTTAAAACAGCTGACTATGTGGGCTATGGCCTAGTCACCCGCATTGTAAACCAGGTAGTTCATAATGAAGTCATACCCAATGACTGGCGTAGCAGCACCATAGTCAACTGCTACAAGGGTAAGGGTGATGCTCTAGATAGAAATAACTACAGGGGTATTAAACTGTTGGATCAGGTGATGAAGGTCACAGAGAGGGTCATAACCCATCTCATTAGGGAGAGAATTTGCTTAGACGAGGTGCAGTTCGGTTTTGTGCCAGGTAGAAGCACCACTGATGCTATATTCCTGGTCCGACAACTGAAGGAGAAGCACCTAGCTAAAGATAAACCCCTCTACATAGTTTTTGTGGATTTGGAGAAAGCCTTTGACAGGGTTCCCCGATCCCTTATCTGGCGGTCGATGCGGAAACTGGAGATTGACGAATGGCTAATAAGGGCTGTACAGTCTCTATACAGAGAGGCTGTCAGCAAGGTTAGGATTGGCAACGAATATAGTGAAGAATTCCGGGTAGAAGTCCCCTTTTATTCATCATAGTCCTCCAGGCAATAACAGAGGAATTCAAAACAGGATGCCCCTGGGAGCTCCTCTATGCTGATGATCTGGCTCTCATAGCAGAATCACTACCGGAACTAGAAAAGAAATTTCGAGTGTGGAAGCAAGGGTTAGAATCAAAGGGCCTTAGAATAAATGTAGCAAAGACCAAAGTTATAGTAAGCAGAAAGGCGAACTCAGCACACACACCCTCGGGCAGGTGGCCCTGCTCGATCTGTAGAAAAGGTAGAAACTCCATAAGATGCACCCAATATAAGCTATGGACGCATAAGAGGTGCAGCAACATTAAAGGGATATTAACTGATAAGACAGCTTTCATGTGCGGAAGATGCACAGGGACAATAGACACCACAGACACTCAGAAAACAGATTCCATCACACTCCAGGGGGAGAAACTAGAAGTAGTTGATAGTTTCCGCTACCTGAGTGACCAAGTTAGTAGTGGAGGTGGATGCTCAGAGAGTATCACCACTAGAATACGAATAGCCTGGGCAAAGTTCAGAAAGCTCCTACCCCTACTGGCGACAAAGGGTCTCTCGCTCAGAGTGAAAGGTAGATTGTATGATGCATGTGTGCGAACTGCCATGCTTCACGGTAGTGAAACATGGGCTGTGACTGCAGAGGACATGCGTATACTTGAAAGAAATGAAGCTAGCATGATCCGCTGGATGTGTAATGTCAGTGTGCACGCACGACAGAGTGTAAGCACCCTGAGAGAAATGCTGGACATAAGAAGCATCAGATGTGGTGTGCGAGAGCGACGCTTGCGATGGTATGGTCATGTACTGCGGATGGATGAGGAGAGATGTGTGAAGAAGTGCCATTCCCAAACAGTTGAAGGTATCAGGGGGAGAGGTAGACCCAGGAAGATATGGGATGAGGTAGTCAAGCATGACCTCAGAGGTCGGGCCTAACTGAGGCAATGGCGAAGGACCGAGATCTCTGGAGATATGCTGTGACTGCAAAGACTCGGGCTGCTTCCTGCATCAGTTCCGCATAGCCCCTGCCCATTCAAAGTACCCTGGATCCCAGAACGTCCCGCTGTGCTTGAGGAGACCTGTTGAGTCAAGTACATGAACATCGAAATAAATATCAATGGAAATAGTAGTTGTGATACCTGTGCCGGTGGCACATAAAAAGCACCATCCGAACGTGGCCGTAGCCAGCGCCGACTCGACTGGCTTCTGTGCCGGTGGCACATAAAAAGCACCATCCGAACGTGGTCGATGTCAGCGCCGACCCAGCTGGCTTCTGTGCCGGTGGCACATAAAAAGCACCATCCGAACGTGGCCGTTGCCAGCGCCGCCTTGGCTGGCTTCCGTGCCGGTGGCACGTTAAATGCTCCAACCGATCGTGGCCGATGCCGGACCCTCCTGGCACCTGTGCATGTGGCACGTAAAAAGCACCCACTACACTCGCGGAGTGGTTGGCGTTAGGAAGGGTATCCAGCTGTAGAAACTCTGCCAGATCAGACTGGAGCCTGGTGCAGCCCTTGGCTTCTCAGACCCCGGTTGAACCGTCCAACCCGTGCTAGTGCGGAAAACGGACGTTAAACAATGATGATGATGATGATATATACATATATACATATATGCATACATACATACATATATGCATACATACATATATATATATATTCTTTTTTTTTCTAGTTTCAGCTCAGAGCTGCGGCCGTGCTGATGCACCACCGTTTTGTGCTACACTGTTATTACGAAGAACCTCGTCTAATATGTGGCACTTGGTGAAGAATGGAGTTTGATACAGCTACTCTCATTTGCACCTCTTGCCGTGAGGTAGGTTCATCTGGGATTCTTGACAAGAAGATGTCCAGCTTTGATTTAAAAACCGCTACATCTACTTTGTGAAAGATCCTCAGACTCTTTGGGAGAATATTAAAAAGCTGTGGGCCCTTGAAACCCAGGCTGTTGCAGAAGCTGGTCCTGAAGCGTGATGGCATTGCTGGGATCTTTGGCACTGTGCAGTGTCGTCCCGTTCTAGCATTGGTGTAGCTTACAATGCCAAAATTTGGCACAATTCCTTCCAGGATCTTCCAGACATATATTACTGCATATCTCTCCCGTCTTCTCTCCAGGGAGTAGAGTCTTAGCTGTTTCAACCTTTCCCAGTAGCTGAGCTGTTGCAAAGAGACGATCTTCTTTGTGAATCTTCTCTGGATTGCTTCAAGGTCCGCTGTTAATTTTACACTGGTGGGTGACCATAGCTGTGAGCAGTAATCCAGGCGGCTGAGGACGAATGTCCGCCAGAGGACCATCATGGTTTCCTTATCTCTGGTTCTGAATGTTCTTAGGATCCACCCAGCCAGTCGTCTGCACTTTGTCGCCATCCTGGTAATGTGCACTTGGAAAGAGGTATCATCACTCATGTTGATACCCAGGTCCCTCACAGACTTAGGGTCTGGGATTGAAATTCCCTGTGGACCGGTGTATCCTGTAAGTTTAATATTCAGTTTTGGATGCTGGTAGCGCAGGGCCTGGAATTTTTCAGCATTAAACTGCATATTATTATCCTCAGCCCATCTGTAGTTCGTGTCCAACTCCTGCTGCAGGTGGGCAACATCGCTGGGGTTCTGTATTTTCTGCGAGACTTTCGTATCGTCTGCATAGGTGGCCAGAATGGCTATCCGGGCATTTGAGGGCATATCTGAGAGGGTCACTATAAAACGCAGTGGTCCCAAGTCAGTGCTCTGGGAACACCGCTCACTATTTGTGTGTTCATAGAGGTGACTCCATTAACCACTACTGCCTGACTCCTATCTTTCAGGAAGTCATGCCACCACACTCCAAGTTTTCCAGCTATGCCGAGGTCACGCAGTTTGTGGTATATCATACCATGATCCACCTTGTCAAAAGCTTTTGCAAAATCAATGTAGATTACGTCCACATTTGATTTGTTGAGTAACTGCCTCAACATCCAGTCGTAATGCTGTAAGAGCTGGGTCAGGCAGCTCCTACCTGGTCGAAAACCATGCTGGGTATCACTCAGCAAGTTATTTTCCTCAAGGAATGTGATTAGTTTCTTTCTGACTATCCGTTCCATGACTCTGCTGATGTGTGAAGTCAGAGAGATAGGCCTATAGTTTTTGGCATCTGCTCTACTTCCCCCTTTATGTATTGGGCATATTATTCCCTCCTTCAGGTTGCTTGGCAGTTTGCCATTCGCAAGAAAGCTCTGGAAGAGAATCTTGAGGGGTTTTGCCAGGGCATGCTTACACGCTTTGAGGAGGATGGCTGGGAAACCATTTGGACCAGTAGCTGAGTTTGTGTCCACTTCATCTATGGCTAGTAGGACATCTTTTTCGCTAATGTCAATACATTCTATTGTAACCGCCTCGCTGGTTATAGGTGAGGCGGCAAAGAAGTCCACTGGTTCGTTCACTTGTCTGTGTTCCAACGTGGTGGAAAAGACACTTTTGAACTGGTCATTCAGCATCTCACCGATATGAAATGTGGAGGGGGAGAAAGCAAGCAGCCGTCGAAGATATTTGTGGACTGATGACGTCAAAGAACGAGGTGGAAACAAGAGCCTTTGTTGATTGTATGAATATAAGAGAACAGAGATAACTGGGGTGTTTTGGTAAGCCGACCTTTGGAAATAGGGAGGACATTTGGATAGCTGATGGCTGCATGAACCCTTGTTCCTCCCTCGTTTGACAATGAAGGTTTAGGTGTTCGCTCAACTGAATTACCTGCTGATTGAATTAACCTTTAAATGGCTGAGTATTCCACTGACAGGTGTACTCTTAAAGAAATTCTCAAGCAGAATGGGCAGGAGATAGTGTTTGGGATAAGACTGGACCTAGAATTCAAAAGGCACAATGTAAAACAGGTTTCTGTACAGTTTCTATAAAACTTTCACGCATTTGCCGAAGATTCTACGCCGTGTGACTGAAATCAAAACTACATGATTGCAAAGCGACCTTTTTAGTCATTCGACCCAAACATGGAGAATTAAAAGCATATTAAATGCATGGAGTATTAAAGCTATATTAAATACATAGATTATTAAAAATATATTTAACACGTGGAAAAAGAAACCTATATTTATTACATGGGGTATTAAAGTTGTAATTATTATATGGAATAATAAAGCTATTCTTAAAGCATAGAGCATTAAAAATATACGAACCATTAAAATTATACTTAATGCATAGGTGATTACATACATGAAACACATGAAGCATTAACACAATATTATATACACAAGTAAATGGTGTCCCAAAGCTATATTTAATAAAGGGAGCAATAAGATTATATTAAATTCGTGAACAATTAAAATATTCTCATTTAGAATAGGTGAATTAATAGTCAGAACAATAAAGCTATAATAATTCATGGAACATGAAAATAGGATGTAATGTAAATATCATTAAATAATTATTTACAGTCGGAGCATTAAAATATATTCGATATAAACGCTTTTAAAAATATACTTAATAAATGAAGCATAGAAAATATATACTTTAATTAAAACATGCAAACTTCTGAGTCATATAAACTCATAAGTTTAGTTTCTCGGTTTCTGTGGCCTATATATGCCCCCGACCACGACCACCGGAAAGGGACGCCATTTTGTCGCAGGGTTATTCTTTTTTGATAGCTGAGTGGACTGGAGTAACACGAAACGAAATGTTTTGCACAAGAACACAACGCGTTGCCCAGTTCAAGAACAGAAACTATAATCTTACAACCATGAGTCCAACATCCTAACCACTAAGCCATGCGCTTCTTCTTATAATTACAGCCTGGATTGTAAAAAAAACAAAAAAGGGGTAAAATAAACAATGGTTTCTTTAAATTAGATCTTCTGTCACCAGATCTTTACTGTCCTTATTTCTTTAATTAGGCACAAGGTCTCAAAATAGAAGTACAACACAAAAGATAGACAAACAATACATGGGGTACATAACGAATGAATATAAATGAAAATGAAATGGCTTTCCTACCCACCCCAAAGTAGGTAGTTCCATTTTACTGTTTTTAAATAAAGTGTGTACTTATCAGTCTTGTATCTTCTTAGTTTTCTTTTTGTTTAAAAATCCACACGATGTCACACCATATGTTCCATCAAATCGTCACTGTTAATATTTGTAACGAAATAACATTCCTGTTAACGCTATCCTGTCGCCACAAATATTTCCTGCAAATCTTTAGTGTTCTTAGTAAGGGTGAAGAATAATGTGTTATATTGCGAGTGAGGTTCGCCGCTAATGGCTGCATTAACTTTCGGTAACTTGTTATTTTACGTGAGCGTAGAAAATGGTTGTTTCTCACTTCGCAGTTTTGAGGAGTGGCTGGTAGTTGATTATGTCGGTCCTAGTATTTGGCTGTTATTTTATCTTATCAACTCTGAAAGTATGGAAGGCAAAGTTGACCTTGGTGATATTTGAATTTAGAACGTAAAAAGTTAGGATAAAAATATGAAAAAAAAAACTACTGCAAAGCATTTCCCCCAAGCTCTGTTACAAGTTAGCAGTGGTACAAAATGGTCGATCGTGCCGAAGCTATTCTTTATTTCGGTCTGCAAACTTTTCTAGCGATTTCTCTTTGACGAACCACGAGTCCACAGAATATAATGTGACACAGGATAACCAATACCGGGCTTTTAAGAGCTATGACATAAACAAGCCTTTATATATACTCACATCAATACAATCTATTGTGACTTTTTCTTTTTACATGTCTCGGGTACAGCTTAGATCCGTTTTGTCATCGTCGTACTAAAAGTTGGATTTCTTTCTTGACGCTGTTTTTGCCTGAAGTAATTGAAATTTCTAACAGAATAGATCGATTCTCGTTTTTGTTTTCGTTACTATTTTGGGGAATTATAGCTGAATGCTTATCTTGACCTTCCTTTAAGTTTAGGCAGGCATCAGTGTTTTTCAAGAAAAATTTCGCGAAATGAAGGGTCTTTAAAAAAATTAATTGAAAATTATTTTATGAAATAGCATTCATCAGTTTCAAAGTAATAATTTATTGTAAAGATATTTTCTTACGTAGAGGCGCGTGGCTTAGTGGTTAGGGTGTCAGCATCATGATCGTAAGATTGTGGTTTCGATTCCTGGCGACGCATTGTGTTCTTGAGCAAAACACTTCATTTCACGTTGCTCCAGTCCACTCAGCCAGCAAAAATAAGTAACGCTGTGATGGACTGGCGTCCCGTCCATCTAGGGAACACATACACCATTGAAAGCGGGAAACCGGGCCTATGAGTCTGGCTAGGCTTTAAAAGGGTGCATTAAAAAAAAAAAATTATTAAATATTTTCTTTTAGATAAACTCGTTTCCTGAAACAAATTCGAATGAAACAAATTCGAATGATCTTTAAAAAATCGGAGTTCAAGGAAGAAGATCCAACAATATCCCTATTTTATTAATCTTTTCAGGGATTATTTATGACGGTCTGAAAATTTCCAGGCACATTCGAGCAATGAGTTTAGAATTTAATTTTAGTTGAGGGTGGCTAACATTATCTAATATTTGATAAAATTATTTCCAAAATTAAGGCGGCAAGTTTGATAAAATCGTTACCACGCCGAGCAAATTGCTTAGCGGCATTTTGTCCGTCTTTACATTCTGAGTTCAAATTCCGCCGAGGTTGACTTTGCCCTTCATTCTTTTGGGGTCGATAAAATAAGTACCTGTCAAAACTGGGGGTCGATGTAATCGATTTACTCTTCCCCCAAAATTGGTGGCCTCGTGCCAAAATTTGAAACCAAAGTTATTTACAAAATTGCATTTCAGTCGATTTCGTCAAATAAACTAAACACTAAAATGTGTGACAACATGTCAAAGAAAAACACCAATGTTACCGGAATAAATTTTATCGATTCTAGAACGATCAAAGGTTAATTCAGCTACCATGGGATTTGAACTCATTACATGGAGAGATGAAACTAAATACTATTAAAACAAATTTTTCTGTGTCCGCACGTAAACATTTCAAACTTGCTCATTAACTTGGTAAGTCTCCTAATTAGTGAGCCATTCTTCCATTAGCGATATAAGGTTTAATGTAATCCTTTTCACTCTGCGTTGCGTGTTGAACCACTAATTAAATATTCAACCTTCTACATTGGACGCGTATTTAGTTCTTAGTGGACTAAAATCTGAAACTGTTGTCCATTTGGTAAACTATCTTAACTTTAATGCTATAATATGAGTGATTCTTCTTGACCATTAATCGGTTTAATCCGAAGTAATCTGAAAATCTGTTAGTCAGTTCTTTACACGAATTATCCACAATGAATATGGTCTTTCACTACCAAAATCACTGGATCGTTCTCTTTCCTCGGCTTTTGTCCTTTCGCTTCCTAACAACTGCAATTGTATCGATTCTAATCCTCTCTCTAGAAGTTAATCATTTCTAAATCAACGGCTAGATACTTAAAATTTACACACACACACACACACACACACACATACACACACATACACACGCCCTGTATTTACTTGTCGCACTATTTTATACTTGACTGTAAATGAAAAAAACTGGGGTGTGTCTTATACATGGAACAAAGAAATCTTATGAAGGAAAAATAATTTACATTAAGATTTAACACTGGTTTAGAGGTGCAACTCACACGCGAGGGCTGCTTGTGCACAAAGAAAAATGGTATAAAAATGGTATAAGGCGGTGAGTTGGCAGAATCGTTAGCACGCCGGGCGAAATGCTCAGCAGTATTTCGTCTGCCGCTAAGTTCTGAGTTCAAATTCCACCGAGGTCGACTTTGCCTTTCATCCTTTTGGGGTCGATTAAATAATCGCACTGGGGTCGATGTAATCGACTTAATCCCTTTGTCTGTCCTTGTTTGTCGTCTCTGTGTTTAGCCCCTTGTGGATAGTAAAGAAATATGTATTTCGTCGATTGCTACGTTCTGAGTTCAAATTCCGTCGAGGTCGACTTTGCCTTTCATCCTTTCGAGGTCGGTAAATTAAGTATCAGTTACGCACTGAGGTCGATGAAATCGACTTAATCCCTTTGTCAGTCCTTGTTTGTCCCTTCTATGTTTAGCCCCTTGTGGGCAATAAACAAACAAGAAAAATGGTATATTGTTGTGAGCTCAACAGTGTAGGCCACTGGTTTTTCGCTTAGTGGTTTTTATCATCAGGTTAAAAAAAATAGAAGTTGGCGTCGTAGGTCGAGCAGAATCGTTAATACGTTAGACAAAAGGCTTAGCGGCAATTTAACCGTTTTTATATCCCGGGTTCAAATTCTACTGAGGTCAACGTTGACTTTCATATTTTCAGAGTCGATGAAATAGGTACCAATTAAGCAGTGGGGTGGGGGAGGAACGATGCAATCGACTAGATCCCTTCCCGAATTTTTAGATCTTACGCATGTAGTAGGAGGGGTCATTAAGGCAGCGAGTTGGTAGAATCGTTAGCTCGATTTCTTCCGGCCCTTTACATCCTGAGATTATAAATCTCGCCGACGTTGATCTTGTCTTCTCTCCTTTCGGTGTCGATCAAATAGGGACCACTTGATCGATCACTGGGAACGATGTAATCGACTATTCCTTTCTCCCAAAATTTCAGCCGTTATGCATAGAGTAGAAAGGATTCCTCTTATTATTACTCGCAGAAAGACCGCCCAGGGGCAGCAGTATTCTGCAAGTACGCATAATTCCTTAAATCACTCACCGCCCCAGGGACATTTCTACATTCAGAACCATCTTTTATCTTCCTCATGAAGGTTAGGAATTGGAAAGGTTATATATTACCCACTCCCCCACTTTTAAAATTCTGTAATATCCTTACCATCCCTATTTGAAATATAAGATCAGATCATTACTCAAAAGTAGCTGTGTGGTAATTAGCCTGCTTGCCGACCACATGGTTCCGGGTTCAGTACGATTGCGTGGCACCTTGGGCAAGTGTCTTCTACTATAGCCTCGGGCTGACCAAAGCCTTGTGAGTGGATTTGATAGGCGGAAATTGAAAGAAGCCCGTCATATATATATATATATATATATATATATATATATTATATATATATATATCAGAAATATTAAATTTCTAAATATCTCATAGAGATATGTACGGTGGTGGAGCGATAGAGTGGTTGTATACTGTCAACTTAACGTGACAGTCCCGTAAGGGAATTACACCACCGCTGTTTAGCCCTAGGAAGCACCGACGCTTCCTGTCGGCCTTGACACATTTCCTGTGTCCTTATATATTTACGAAGGGGAGACAAACACCTCCAACAGCTAGGGGGTGGTTTGTCTCCCCTTCGTAAATATATAAGGATACAGGAAGTGCGTCAAGGCTGACAGGAAGCGTCGATGCTTCCTAGGGCTAAACAGCGGTGGGGTAATTCCCTTACAAGACTGTCACGTTAAGTTGACAGTATACAACCACTCTCTCTCTTTATATATATGTATTTGTTTGTGTGTCTGTGTTTGTACCGCCAACATCACTTGACAACCGATGTTGGTGTGTTTACGTCCCCGTAACTTAGCGGTTCAGCAAAAGAGCCGATAGAATAAGTACTAGGCTTACAAAGAAATAAGTCTTGGGGTCGATTTGCTCGACTAAAGGTGGTGCTCTAGCATGGCTACAGTCAAATGACTGAAACAAATAGAAGAATAAAAAAAAGAATATATATATACAGGGTGGCCCAAAAGTAGGTTTACAGTTATTCAAATATCTCTCTTTCACATTCGTATATCAACAGTTTAGATCTTAATTATCCAAAAATATGAAACCATTATTCTATGCTAATTTAGTTAATTTTGTCAAGCTCCCTTTTCAGTTTGTAATTGTTTTTTGTTTTTTGACAGGTTCTGTAAAATGTGCGCCATGACAAACGATTTAAATCACGAGCAAAGAAAGTGGATACTAAAGCAGTATTGGAAGTCTGAAAATGCCGAGCAAGGTGCACACCACACGGCAAGAAGCCTTTCACACCCCCCTCACCTTCACGGTCGAGTAGGAGGGCGTCGCGGCGTGAATGGAAGCCGCGGGCGCGAGCCCGGGTGAAGCCGACCGTGGGTGCAGATATCGGTGGTAGTAGCAAATATATATATGTAGATTGGATGAGAAATAAATTTGATACCACAGGTTCAGTGAGTAATGCACCACAATCTGGACGCCCAAATACTTCTGGGATTGAAAAAAATGAGATGTTAGTGGCTATGATATTTGGAAACAGTCCAAAGCAGTCCACACGACCACGCTTCTCTAGAATTATCCATACCAAGAACATCATTGCAACACCTAATATCTAAGCTGAAATTAAAACGTGATAACTGTAAACTTACTTTTGGGCCACCCTGTATATATATTTATTCAACAACGTCGCGTAAATTTGTAAAAATTTACCAACATTCCCTGACAAATCGAATGATTTGTAGTAACTTTTCAGTCCCTGGTTATCCCGATAAAACAGAGCTGTTAGCAAACGCTTTTCAGCAATGGACATTTATCTTTAACTTCGTTTACGTCTAGGGTTACTTGTCCAATATATGCTTCTCTTTTCCAGATGGTAGGATTTAAGTGAAGAATATTTACTGATCTTCCTAGCGTGTCAATGGTAATCCTGGTGATAATACGGTACTCCTAATAAATAGATGTACTCCTGACGTATAATTGTATGGTACCCGTATGGTACCCGTATGGTACTCTTATATGGCACATTTAGTAACCCAATAATTGGCGAGAGAATATTTCTCCATAAATCAAGGCAAGACAGCTTCTACGGAGCCATATTATACCTGTTAGAAATAGAGATGGAAAGGTCTCTCAAACAATGCCTTAGAGTCTGAAAAAACAACACATTTATGAATGGTGTCTGGAATAAAATATTCATGAAAATATGACAGTGTGGGCATAGCTGGATCGACTCTGATTAAGGACCTTCTCAAGGAGAGCTAGGCTTGGGGTTAAGTTACATCAACAAAATCGACATATAAATTGGTAAGCACAACTCTTGTGTTTGTTTCTGCATTCTACCAAATAATTCACAAGGCTGCTCTCACACACACACACACACCACGTGTATACATACACTCGTATATGCGTATGTGTGCATGTATGTATGTGTGCATTTGCGCGTGTGTATACGTGTATATATATAAATGTGTGTATATATATAAAAGAGTGTATATATATATATATATATGTATGTATGTGTGTATATATATAAATATGTATGTGTACATATATATATATACATAAATATATACACAGATATATATATGTATATATGTGTGTGCATATATACATACATGTATATATAAATGTATATATAATCTGTATGTTTGTAAGTATATGTTTTATACACACACACACACACACACACACACACACATATATATATATATATATACATATATATATATATACATACACATGTGTATGCATATATAAATATATATGCATACATACGCATAAGCAGACACAGACACACATGCGTACACAAACCTATATATAAACCTTATAGAAGGTGACTTGTTCAACTTAAAGAATTCTCAGACGTGAGAGATCCTTAGCTATGGCACTCGTCTATCGTTACTGAGAACCAATTCTCCCGTGCAGAATGCAAAGTATCGCACTTAGACAGGTTTTGGGGGCATGGTATCGTGGTGACAAGGAGGGGAAATTTTGTAAACTTTTCATTCTACAAATAAAATGAAAGATTGACCTATAAACGTAGGCAGAATAGATAAAAGTTGAAATCGCGAAATAAGACTGAAAGTGAAAGTAGAGAGATGTGGTTAGAGAGAATGATGAAGAGGAAGGTTGAGAGAGAAAGTGTGAGAGAGAGAGATAAAGTGAGTGAGAGAGAGAGAGAGAGAAAGAGATAAAGAAACGTATTTAAAGAGAGAAAGAGAGAGTGAGAGAGGGAGGGAGAAAGGGAGAAGTACTTAGAGAGAATGATGGGAAAGAGCGATTGAGAAAGGAGAGAGAGGCAGAGAGGGGGAGAGGTGTACTTAGGGAGAATAAGGGAAGGGGAGATTGACTGATAGAGAAACGTACTTATAGAGAAGAAGGGAAAGAATGGGACAGAAGAGGAGCGAGGGGTAAAGAGGCAAAGAAGTGGAAAGACAGTGAGAGAGAGGGAGAGATTACTTAAAGGGAATGAAGAGGACAGAGTGAGAGAGAGACGTACATAGAAAGAGAGAGAGAGAGAGAGAGAGAGAGGGAGACAGAATGGGGAAGAAATTGAGAGAGAGTCCGAAAGAAGCAGAATTACGTATGTTTGATCGAATGTGAGTAAAAAGGTAAGAATATGAAAGAAGGAGCAAATAGGAAAAAATAACAGAATATATAAAAATAGAAAGGGGAGTAGAGAGAAGGAGAGAGAGGCAAAAAGAGTGAGAGACAGAAGTGCATACAGAGAGGAAGCAAAGAGAGAGAGGTAGAGATAGAGAGAGAGAGAGAGCGCGAGAGATGAGTTGACAAGTAAAAACTACTAGTAAGAGATGAATGATGAGATAATGCAAAAAACAAAACAAAAAACAAAACAAAATTGTTTGGTTGATAGTGAAAGTGAAAGAAGGTAAGTAAATAAATAAATAAGTAAATAATAGATGCAAACAAACTAGGGAAAAAAAGAGGAAAAGACGTAAAGTCATGATTGATCTTTGCCAGATAATTAAGTGCAAAATAAAAGGAGCGGAGAAGATCGACGCAGAGGAGGGGAGAACCGTAGAACCCATAACATGACAAAATACAGTGAACGGTCAACAATAAACTGACACTGTTATCCATAGTTAGAAAAATATATAATATAATATATCATATACTTTGTATATATTATATAATATAATATATTCATATATATATATAGTGTATTATAATAAACTATATATGTATATAGTGTATTATAATAAACTATATATATATATAAGCAATAATAAATCTCTGAGCGAGATGTAAACAGTAAGCGTTCGACAACGTAAAGTATACTAGCCATCTCAATATGGCTAACAACTAGGGGTGGGTGTTACTGTAGCTTTTAGCCCCAGGAGATCATCGTCTCCAGCTGGCTTTAGACACAATTCCTGTGCCCTTATGACATTCGCAAAGGGAGGTCATCCCCTCTCGAAAACCTAAATGATACGCATAAGGACACAGGAATTGTGTCTAAAGCCAGCTGGAGAAGATGATCTCCTGGGGCTAAAAAGCTACAGTAACACCCACCCCTAGTGGTTAGCCATATTAAGATGGCTAGTATACTTTACGTTGTCGAGCGCTTACTGTTTACATCTCGCTCAGAGATTTATTATTGCTTTCAGACCGTTTTTCGAAATCAGTGACAGTGGTTACTGGGAAAAACATTAAATAAATATTCGCAAAAAGGTCTCTCCTCATCGAAAACCGGTGTTTTGACTCGTCTGCGTATTGAGAAGTTAGCTGCCTATTTTGTTGAGTGAGTTCGTTTTTTGTTCGTCGTTGTTTGTGTTTGCTCGTGAATTGTTGTCCGTTGTGTGACAGTAATTTTCGCCCTACGGGGCTAAAAATTCTGTGTATAAACATTGTTATTACCTTCGGGGTAATTTTTTCTTTTTTGAAAAATTGGTTCTCATAATTTGAGAAATGGAGTTCGACTTGGCGTCGAGGAGCGACTTTCCTGTGATGGGAAAATGGAAACAGAAGGATATCGAGGTTAAAAAACAGTCTTTTTCGGCCACAGTGGGCGGAACCATAACGGAAGTAGAATTTAAAATAGAACAGTTGTTCGAATACCGGAACTTGGTAAAAAAGGAAGGCAACGAAATTAAACTGGTACCGCCGCAAGCGATATTACAGGAAATAAAGGTTAAGACAGTCGTATACAAGGTTTACAGTAACAAAGAGAAAAAAATAATGGACGTGAAGAACAAAATAGTAGAGAAGTGCTTGTCCCCGGTGTGGAGCAAAATTCGCTACGTCGGTCGAGGTGCCCGCAGCGCTACCGTTGAAGCACATTTCGACTCGGCTGATGTGGCAATAGAGACTTCATCGATGACCTTAAAAAGTGAGGACATCATGTTACTACCTACATATATGGGAAAAAGAACTGCGAAACTATATGTGGAAGACATTCCAAGAGGATATGATATAATGTGGGTAGCAGCGGCGGTTCTGCACGACGTAGAGCAGAAAGTCTCAATTCTGCAGATGAAAAGGAAAGAGGAGGTAAACTGGAAGGGACAAGTGCTCGAACTCCTCGTTCAAGCAGAAAATAAGGTGCTAGAAAACTTACCCGATAGGGTATTTATTGAGGAGGGAATTACAATGAGAGTGTCAGTGGAGGGGCGCAGACCTAGGTGTTTCAAATGTGGTGAAAAGGGTCACGTCCGCTCGAACTGCATAAAAAAAAAGAGAAACAGCGAAGCCCCTCCTCAAAGTGCTTCAAACACAGAAAAAGAAAAGGCGAAAAAAGACCCCAAGACTGCGACAAGGAAGGGAATCGAAACGGAAGATAAAAATGAACAAATGGAATTTACACAGGTGACACACAAAAGAAAAAAAGAAAATACCCTGGACTCCCCTCCCCAAACAAAGAAAAAATCAGCAAACACCGCAGAGATACATACAAAACAAATTCCCCAGCCCTACCCCCACGGTACTGTATTCATTGGAACACAGTTCGCCAAGCCCCTCCCTATAAAACAAGATTGGAAAAAATTGATTTAAAAAAATGAAAAGGTTGTAGCATTCGACGAGAAAAATGATAGAATGTTCAAGTATTTTAAATTCTCAAAACTGAAATTATTCAGTAAGTCTGCAGACACTAAGTCGACCACTCGTTTTGCAAAAATAAAGGAAGACGTGTGGAAGGATAAAACAATCCAAGAACATTTAAAAAATAACCTTATCAGAGACGTTACTAACGAAATACTGGAGGGCAAACTTACTATAACCCTACACACCTACCCAGAGCCCGATGGCAACGCTGGTTAAGAGCCCTGCAGCTACGACCACAAGGGAGGAAGATTTAAATGCAGATTTAAACTGTCATGCTCCCTGTCTCAACAGTAAGTTTTTTTTCTCTCTCTCCGACAATGGCTAAGCTGGGTTGTGTGAATGTGCGTGGAATGGGGTCGAAATAGAAACAAATTTGTCTCCTGGACGACCTCACGACACACAGAGTGGACGTAGCTATTGTAACCGAGTCCAAGATGAACGGGGCCCAAGCGTTCTCGCCTCTTCTAAATGGTTTCGAGAAATTTATTTCTCCTAGCCGAGGAGGAGGAAGGGGCGTGGCAGTCCTTATCAGGAAGAGCTTGGACTTGCAGGTAAGTACTGTCTTTCTGGACCCAGAAGGCAGGCTGGTCGTTCTGGATGTGACCCACGTAAGTAAACAGTCATTCAGGTTGGTAGCTGTCTACGCTCCGAATGAGAATAGGCAGTCGGGTTTTTTTCGGAATCTGGAGCACTTTTTAGTGACGTCGAAAACGGTAGTCTTAGTAGGGGACTTTAACACTGTCCTCGAAGCGCAGGTCGACAGTGTTGGCTCAACCAATAGGAAGGAGAACCCTAGCCTCAAGGGTCTACTAGAGAGCTTTAATCTAGTAGACCGTTATCGACTGGATGAGCCGAGCGTTCCACAGTGGACGTGGAGTAACAACGACGGCTCACGCAGATCGTATATAGATAGGATATTCGTTAGGAAAAGAGATAAGGATACGTTTAGTTGTCCACAGTTTCACATTGTACCTTACACGGATCACAAATTTGTGACTTGTAGGGTGCAATTAGATAAGTGTCATAGACAGGGATCCGGGTACTGGAAGCTGAACAAGTCTATTTTGAATTGTGAAGACTTCCGTACCCGGATTAAGGTGTTAGTACAGAGGGCATTATGTGGCACCATCATTAACAATAGATGGCGGCACTCCCTCAAAAGAGCCATTCATTCAGAGTCCATTAGATTTAGCAATCAGCTAAGGTTAGATAGGTCTAGGATAGAGGACGATTTAGTTAAGAATCTAAACGAGGCAATGGAATCTGGCTCTGCATCCGGAGTGATGGCGGCAAGGACGGTATTGTACCATCACCTTAACTCCAAACACGAAGGTTGCAGAGTTAGAGCTAAGCTACGCGCAGAGAAACGAGAAGGTATTAACGTTGCCGGATGGGCCCGTCGAGTGGAGAGTCAGAGAGGCAACAAAGCTTCAATCAAGTCTTTAACTGACGAACAGGGACACAAGATCTATGGACAGGAGGAGATGCAAATGTTTCTTCACCAGCATTTCGCCCGCGCGTTCAGGGGTGGTGGTTCGCTGGAGCGGGGGTGGGCCTTAAAGGACTTCCTAGCCGGCGGACCGCGGCTCTCGGGGCGTGAGGTGGAGTGCTGTGAAGGAGCGATCACTCACGCGGAGATAGAGGGGCTACTGGCCAGATGCGCCGGGGAGAAGTAGCCGAGGCTGGATGGTCTGCCCTACGAGTTTTACCAAAGTATGCCGGACTTGTTCGGGGGAATACTGGCAGGCGTCTACGCGAACTGGCAGCAGAACGGGAGAATTCCCAGTTCTGTAAGCCGGGGAGTGGTGACGCTAATCCAGAAAGACCCGAGCAAAGGAGATAACATTAGTAATTACAGGCCCATAACTCTACTTAATGTAGAGTTAAAGATTTTGGCCAAGGTGTTGGCAAAAAGGTTGACGACTGTCGTGGAGAAACTTGTAGGGAAAGCACAGACATGTGCAATTCCAGGCAGGTCGATCCAGGACAATCTTCACCTTATACGCTATACCTTAGATAGGGTGGGTAAATTAACCGGCAAGGGCGGGGTAATGGTCCATTTAGACCAAAGTAAAGCGTTCGATAGGGTAGACCATAAGTACCTGGCGACGGTCCTCGAAGCGGCTGGACTGGGCCCTGAATTTCTTGGGTGGATCTCCGCAATGTATAGCGGCATCAAGTCCACCGTCCAGATAAACGGTTACCTAACGGAACCGTTTTCGATCGAATGTTCAGTTCGTCAAGGGTGCCCCTTGTCACCACTTTTGTACGTGTTGGCTCTCGAGCCATTGCTGCGAAAGTTGGAGAGGCTGGGAAGTAACCCGGATGAGATCGGAGGCAGGAGGACGGTTTCTGCTTATGCAGATGACGTCACCCTCATCGTGTCCAATGAGGCTCAACTACCTTGTGTAGAAGATGCTATCAGAGGATACGAGGCGGTGGCAGGAGCAAAAGTTAACAAGGACAAGTCGATTGGCTTACGCCTCGGCACCTGGAGGAGCAAGTCGATATCGTCCGGTGCCGTGGGACACTGGACAGATGGTCCTGTTAAGTTGCTAGGAGTTTGGTTTGGGCCAGAGGTGGAGGCCATAGTACGGACCTGGTCCGGAAGGTTTCTGTCCTTGAAAGGAAGGGCGGAGGTGGTACAGATGTTTATTGCATCTGTAATCACTTACCGCCTGACCGTTGTCCCTTGCCCCGATTCATGGCTTAGCAAGTTGGAGCGAATCCTTTTCCGCTTTTTGTGGAAGGAAGGAAAGCCACTTGTGAGGCTCTCCGTTTGCTGCCAGGAACCGTTAAAGGGTGGGTTAGGAATGCCTTGGTTGATGATGCGCAGACATGCGCTGAGGCTGAAGCATCTCTGGCACCACCTGGAGGGTGATAAGGTGTGGAGTCCGCTGGCAGGGGAATTTTTCCCGAGACCGGCTTCCTTAGTGAATTTAAAAACCGGTTACATCAAAAGACGGAATCTGACTTTATGGCAAAAGGAGTGTCGACAGGCACTCACGCTGATCCACAAGGCGGGCAAGGCGGCTGCGGAAATACCACCTCGGTATTTTATAGCAGCTGGTAGAGGCAAAGAACGACGACGTCCTAGGAGGGGCTCTGGGGTTCGACGAAGACCAGCTTACCAACCTGTTTAAAAAGACTTTCAGGACGGGGTATTTGGATAATTTCCAAAGATCCCTGGCCTGGCAGTGTTATAGGAATGCTTTACCTGTTCGCGAGAAGTTATCGCGGCACGGAATTTCAGTGCCACCGACATGTCCAAGATGCGGGTTGGACGATGAAACCGTCCAGCACGCTTGTGTACACTGTCGGCAGTTGTCAGACTTGATAAGTTACGCAGAACACGTGTTATCGCATCTGGGACGAGTACAGCTGTCGGCTGAGTCTATGATTAAGATGATACCGCCAACTGGACTCTAGAAGGAAGGTGAGGCATGTTTTCACTGCACGGTTGCAGTAGTAAAAGAATGCATGTGGCGTACAAGAATGGAAGGAGTCGCAATAGGATCCTTTGTCTCAGGCCCCGGCTTGCTCACTTACTTCAGATATCATCTGAAGAGCAAAATGGGGCTGGAAAAGAAGACCTTACCACGAGGTGTGTATGAAAAAAGATGGAAGGAAGTGGCGAAAAAGGTGGGTGTCAGAAACCCAGTTTAACTATGGATGGAGAAGAGGAAAGGAAAGCTGCGGGGCCTTATAGGTTGCCGGGGTTTAAAATATATCGGTAAGATTTCAATCTAATGTAATGTTATATTAGTCAATGCAAAGGACAATTTAAATACAGTTTTTTGTATAATGAATAATCCATATATTTTGGAAATTTTTAAACGGACCACTTAACTGTTTTTTGTATGTATGTCCTGTATTGTTCTTCTATGTACTGATTTTATAATCATAATAAAGAATTACTCATCGAAAACCGGTGATTAGCGCATGTTGACAAGAGACAATAATCTCGAAACTGCAGTCCATGCGTATCACTTAGGTTTTCGAGAGGGGATGACCTCCCCTTGCGAATATCATAAGGGCATAGGAATTGGTCTAAAGCCAGCTGGAGACGATGATCTCCTGGGGCTAAAAAGCTACGTAACACCCACCCCTAGTGGTTAGCCATATTGAGACGGCTAGTATACTTTATATATATATATATATATATATAATATATATATGTATATAGTATATGTATATATATTATTGTATTATATATGTATATATTATATGTATATATATATATGTATATATATATGTATATATATATGTATATATATTGTATATATATATGTATATTATATATATGTTATATATATGTATATATATATATGTATATATATATATGTATATTATATTATATGTATATATATATATGATATATATGTATATATATATATATATATATATATGTATATATTTTTAATCCAAACGGGAACAAAAAAAACAACAACAATGGAACAATTACAGTATTATTATTAATAGGCGCTCAGGAAAAGGAAGCAGGGAGGTATGACGTTTCGAGCGGAGCTCTTCGTCGGAAACATAAAGAAGGGAGAGAGAGGAAAGAAAGATCCCAGAGCGGGCAACAGGGAAGAGAAAAAAGACGACTGGTGTTTACGAGTTGCACATGGTGAAAGGCGGATGTTTACGAAAACAGAGCAAAGTGGGTTTTAAAGGCAAAAGAGTGGAGACAAGGTTGGTAACGCAACAGATGTGTGTGTATGTGTGAGTGTGTGCGTGTGCGTGTGTGTATGTGTGTGTGAGGCGAGATGAAAAAACAAAAAGATATATATGTGTGTGTTAGTGTGTGCGTCTGTGTGTAGGCGTGTGAGGTAGGGCGAGATAGTGGTCAGCTTAGCAGACAAAGGTCAGTAGTAAGAAAAAGAAGGAAGGAGGAAGGGAGGGAGGGGAAGGGGTGGGGCGTATGTAGCGTGCCAGCGTTTGTTGAGTAGTAGTGTGTGTGTGTGTCCAGTGTCGTGGTGGTATAAATGGCGAGTAGATTGAATGTGTGTAAGAGTAATGTATATATTTAAGCAATGTGTGTATATGTGTGCGCGTGTGTGTAACGAAAAAGGGGGGGTTGGTTAAGGAAAAAGGACTCCAGCTGAGGGGAAGATGGAAGAGTGGTCCCGCGGAGGCGGGCGTGGGAAACCCAACGACACGCGACGGTCCCAGGAACGGGCGGGAGGTCTTGTCGGTTCCAAGAGCGAGGTGCCTGCGGAGCGTATGCGTACGCGAACCGGCGCGCAAGCGAGTGCGTGCGCGAGCCTGCGAGTATGTGCGTAAGTATGTATGTGTGGTGGATGTGTGAGTGTGTCTGTGTGTATGTCCGGGTGGCAGTGTGTCCGATGAATGTATGTGAGTATGTGTGTATGTATGTGTGTGCATAGATGTATGTCCGTGTGTGTGTGTGTGTGTATGTGTGTGAGTGTGTATGTATGTATGTAGTGTGGGTGTGGGGAAGTGTGTGTATGTGCATGTGTGTGCGCGTACATACAGGTGTGTGAGTGAGTGTGTGGTGTGTATGTATGTGTGAGTGTGTATGTATGTGTGTGTAGGATGCATGTATGTGTATGGGTGTATGTATGTGTGTGTATGTATGTATGTGTACGTGCGTGTGTGTGTGTGTATGCGCGTAGGTGTGCGGTGTGCATGCGCATGCATGCATGGCGTATGTGTGTGTGTGTGCATGTGTGGGTATATATGTATGTGCGTATATGTGTGTGTGGTGCGTACATGTGGTGTGTGTATGCATGTGTGTGTATGTAGGTGTGTGGGCGTGTGTGTATAGGTGTATGTATGTAAGTATGTATGGGTGTGTCGTGTATGTGTGTGTATGTATGTGTGTGTATGTAGGTGTGTGGGCGTGTGTATATGGGTGTGTGTAGTGTGTGGGCGTGTGTGTATAGGTGTATGTGTGTATGTCTGGGTGTGTCCGTGCATGTTTGTGTGTGTGTGTGTATGCATGTGTATGTAGGTGTGTGTGTACGTGTGTAATGTATGTGTGTATGCGTGCGTGTGTGTATGTAGGTGCGTGTGTATGTGTGTGGGAGTGTAGGTGTGTGTGTGCGTGTGCGTGTGCGTGTTTATCTTGGTGTGTGCGTATGTGAGTGTGAGTGTATGGGTGTTTGTCATGCATGTGTGTGCGCGTGCAGGTGAGTGTGTGTGTAAGTATGTGTGTGTGTATGTTTGTGTGAGTGTGTATTTGTGTATGTCTGTGTGTATGTATGTGCGTATAGGAGTATGTGGGTATGTGTGTGTGTATGTATATGGGTGTATGTATGTATGTGTGTGTGTGTGTGCATGTGTATAAGTATATGTGTGTGTGCGTATGTGTGTATATGTGTATGTGTGTGTGTTTATGTATGTGTGTATGTATGTGTGTAGGCGTGTGTGTGTAGATGTATGTATGTGTGTGTGTCCGTGTGTGTTTGTGTGTGTTGTGGTGTAGGTAGATGTGGTGTGGTGTGAGAGTGAGGGTATGGCTGTGTAGGTGTGTGTGTGTGTGGTGTATGTGTACGTGTGCGTGTGTATGTGTGTGTGTGTATGCGTGTGGTGTGAGTGTATGGGTGTATGTCTGTGTGTGTGTATTCTGAAGTAGGTATGTATGTGTATGTATGTATGTGTGTGTGTGTGTGCAGGTATGTGTGTGTATGTGTGTGTGTGAGTAGGTGTGCGTGTATGTATGTGGGTAGGGACGCATGCGAGTGTGTGTGGGTATGTATGCATACATACGCACGCGCACATCCGAAGCAAGCCCACACACACGAAGCGCGCCCACGCACACAACGCACAAGCAGTACAACGCAAGCCAAGGGGCCGACCAAGCCCCCAGCGCGCGCCAAGGCGCGCGAGCGCAAAGGCCCTCGAACGCCCCGCTACGCGGGAACCGAGGATCCATCAGCCAAAAACGGAAAGCAGAAAAGAGGGGGGGCTGCCTGGATGCGAAAAGGTGTATGTGTGTGTGCATTCAGTGTAAGGGTGTGCATGTGTAGGTATGTATGTATGTATGTGCCTACATGTATGTTTGGTGTGTGTGTGAAGTATGTACGTGCGGTGTGTGTGTGTGAGTGTGTGGTATGTATGTGCGTATGTATGTGTGTGTGTATGTGTGTATGTATGTCTGTGTGTGTGTGTGTGTGTGTAAGTATGTATGTGTGTGCGTATGTATGTATGTGTGTATGTGCATGTTGGTTTGTATGTTAGTGTGTGTTAGTATGTCTGTAAGTGTGTGTGATTAATGTGTGAATGTATGTACGTAGATGGGTCTACGTATGTGTGTGTGTGAACAGGCGTGTGGGAGGTAGGTGGGTGGGTGGGGTGTGGGAGGTAGGTGGGTGGGTGTGTGTGAGTGGTGTGTCCACAAAAAAAAAAAAAAAAAAAAAAAAACGATCTCAAGAGGAGGGGGCTGTGTTAAGTCCGTGTGGGGTGGTAGTTTGTAGGGTGAAGATGTAGCGTTGCTCCAAGTGGAGCCTGGAAAGTGGGCGACCATGGTGGGGGGCGAGACCAAACACTGAGATGTCATCTAGGGAATGGCCGGCCGAGCGGAAGTGGCGTGCGACGGGAGAAAGAGAGTGTAGGCGAACGTCCCTCAAGTGTTCAGTGAAACGGTCGGACAACCGGCGTCCCGTCTGTCCTACATACAGCATTCCGCATAGGTTGCATTTAATGCAGTAAATAAGGCCAGACGAGGTGCACGTAAAAGAGTGCCTAATGCGTACAGTGTGCAGGTTGGAGCCGGTGACAGCGTGGTGTTGGTGATGAAGGGGCAAGTGTTGCAACGGGATCTAGAGCAAGGGAATGATCGTGTGGGGCTCTGGGGGAAGGAGAGAGGGTGCTGTGGACCAGGAGGTCACGCAGATTGCGGGCTCGTTTGAAAGAGGACAGGGGTAGGTTAGGGAAAATGGGGGGGTGGTGGGATCAAGCTGGAGGCGACGGAAGGCACGTAGTATCTTGCGACGAAGGGGGGGTAGGGTAGAGGGGTGGAAAAGGAGGGGGAGGGGGTGGGGTGGGGGGTGGGCGGGGGGAAGGAGACAGGCGGTAGTGCGGTCGATGCGACGGGCGCGGGTGAGGGCATCAGAGAGGAGTATGGGTGGGTAACCTCGGAGTCTGAACATGCGGGCCAGGTATTGAGATTGGGTCTCGAAATCCTGGTCGCGGCTGCACAAAACGTCGGAGGCGGAGGAACTGGGAGTAGGGGAT
>NW_021833243.1:30000-42500 GCF_006345805.1 Octopus sinensis
ACAACAGAGGTCGTCACCACCCCCAGCTGGAGCGACGTGGAGCTTAAGGTGTTTTCACTCAATAAACACTCACAACGTCCTCTCTGGGAATTGAAACCGCGATCCTCCGACCGCAAGTCCGCTGCTCTAACCATTGCGCCTCCTCCATGTATATATATTATATATAGATATATAATATATATATATTATATATATATAATATATAATATATATAATATATATATATATATATATATATATAATATATATATATATATACATATATATATATATATATATAATGTGAAATAGAAAGATGAATAATCTTGTTGTAGATTAATCAAAAGTTAACCGATACCTTAGTAGCAAAAATCACAGCAGTAAACAGCACGGTTGGAGGTACAACCATCTGGCGTTGCAACCGTGCGTTGGTGCGGATAATTGAAATTAAAACATTATTGGTGAATTGAGGAAATGGAGCTGAACGCAGATTGAACAGAAATCGTTTTATTTCATTCTACACGTGTTCGAAAGGCACAAATTACCAAAATCCGATTGAATAATGGGACCAATTGTGTCTTTCTCTTCAGGAAGAAAAAAGGAAATCCGGAGAAACAAAAACAGAACAGAGGCGGAGCAAAAACCAAATCGAACTATGCTCCTAAGAGCCCATGGCGAAACTGTTTATCAGTGTATGCTGAGAACCGGTGGCTGAAGAATTCTACAGGTCAGGCATCGGTCAATCATGTGGTGAGGGTGTATAGATGTTCTTAGTGACGAGAATAAAGTTCTGACTATTTAAGGAATATTGGATGTTTTATAAGGGGCGAGAAAAAATCTACTTAGAGACGTGGTGTGTGTATACTGTTCTATATATGTGTGTGTTGGCGTAGGGGTAGAAAACACTTTTTGTGTACGTGTGTGCGTTTGATCGTTCGGCTGTCAGTGGCTACTGCCGTGATAACCGTTGGGTGGCAGAAAGAAAAAAATATATATATATTATGTTTTATGTGTGTGTGTGTTCATCTGAGCCTGCCTTGTCAAGGAAACCCCCCGCTGTGAAAAAACCAAGCCCCGTTTGTCTTACAGGAGTAATTCCCCTTGCAGTGGATAATCGTAGATATCTAAAGGCTATTTCAGAATTTGTTACAAGGGCTATGGGTGCCGGTATTATTTATAAACGCTATTTAAAAGCCAGATAAGTGTAACGCCGCCAATGGGGGCATCGAAAAGCCGACTGTAAGAGCCGTTTACCATCCGGCCTCTGGCAAACAAAATATGGAAGAGTTCGGAGACACAAAGGTTACACTGTCTTCTGCCCCTATCAAATGGGAGGGCCACCGACAAAATTGACCATTCCAGCCTGTAGCTAAGTTCGTATCCTTCAGTCGCCATATTAGCTTACTGAGTCCCGTGGTTTGGCGCTTGTTCACGTCCCGAAAAGTTGCGTAATGATTGGAGACACGCAAAGACAATCTTGAGGATGATGCCCCTACATAAGTGAAGACATCTGAGTCCGTGTAAACCTTGCATTGGTAGACGGCGTTTTTGATCTTGGAGTTCGCCGACGTAAATCTTAATCTGCTAGGATTAGTTTCTGAAATTAGAACTGCGTTCCTGTCACTATATTAGTTCCGAGACCTGCAGCCGCTTACTACTCTATTTTCCACTACGTCACTATTAACTATAGGAATAACCCCTGATTCTCCACTATCTATCAGAGTACTGTCATTGCTAGTGCCCGTGGTGCTGCTATTGCGGGAAATGATGCTGGGGTTGCTATTGGGGCTCTCTACCCTACTCCCATTGTTACCGTCAACCACAACACCCCTATTTATAACTATACCCCGGTGGCCCTCCCATTTGATAGGGGCAGAAGACAGTGTAACCTTTGTGTCTCCGAACTCTTCCATATTTTGTTTGCCAGAGGCCGGATGGTAAACGGGCTCTTACAGTCGGCTTTTCGATGCCCCCATTGGCGGCGTTACACTTATCTGGCTTTTAAATAGCGTTTATAAATAATACCGGCACCCATAGCCCTTGGTAACAAATTCTGAAATAGCCTTTAGATATCTACGATTATCCACTGCAAGGGGAATTACTCCGTAAGACAAACGGGGCTTGGTTTTTCACAGCGGGGGGTTTCCTTGACAAGGCAGGCTCAGATGAACACACACACACATAAAACATAATATATATATATATTTTTTTCTTTCTGCCACCCAACGGTTATCACGGCAGTAGCCACTGACAGCCGAACGATCAAACGCACACACGTACACAAAAAGTGTTTTCTACCCCTACGCCAACACACACATATATAACAGTATACACACACACACGTCTCTAAGTAGATTTTTTCTCGCCCCTTATAAAACATCCAATATTCCTTAAATAGTCAGAACTTTATTCTCGGTCACTAAGAACATCTATACACCCTCACCCACATGATTGACCGATGCCTGATCTGTAGAATTCTTCAGCCACCGGTTCTCAGCATACACTGATAAACAGTTTCGCGCATGGGCTCTTAGGAGCATAGTTCGATTTGGTTTTTGCTCCGCCTCTGTTCTGTTTTTGTTTCTCTAACGGATTTCCTTTTTTCTTCCTGAAGAGAAAGACACAATATGGTCCCATTATTCAATCGGATTTTGGTAATTTGTGCCTTTCGAAACACGTGTAGAATGAAATAAAACGATTTCTGTTCAATCTGCGTTCAGCTCCATTTCCTCAATTCACCAATAATGTTTTATATATATATATAATATATTATATATATACATATTATATATATATACATATATATATTATATAATATATATACATAAATATATAATAATATATATATATATATATAATATACATATATATATATATATATACATATATATATATATACATATAATATATATATATACATATATATATATATATAATATATATACATATATAATATATATATATATAATTATATATATTATATATATATATATATATATATATATATATAATATATATATATATTATATATATATATATATGAGTACAGGACACCACAAATAAACGTAGAACACAACGAGAAACGAAAACATAAAAACAAACAAGAAAACGGACTTTTTTTAACAACGAAAAAACAGAGTACAAGACAAACAACACAAGGAATATTACCCTTCATCAGCTGCCCCTGGTTCGACTCAATGCGTGTTTCGAAGGTAAAGGCAGAACACGATCCGACCGAAGCGTTCCTTCCTGGAAAATGAATTAAATAAAATTATTTTGCAGAGGGGTAAAAAAAGGAAAGAAAAAAAGTGACAAGAACAGGACGTAAAAGCAATACAAATTAAAATACAGTACACATAAAGAATAAAAACAGGACAAGGAAACCAACATTGAGGGCTTTTTTTAAGCCTAGACGGTGGAACTGCTCGCTGCTTTCAACAAGTCAACATCGACTTTCTTCTTGTCTCTAGCAAGTCGATCTTCTGAATTGCGTTCCAACGAATTTTTCCACCGTCTAGGCTTAAAAAAGTCCTTATTGTTGGTTTCCTTGTCCTGTTTTTATTCTTTACGTGAGATCTGTTGGTAGAACTCGCCCGCGAACGAGAAGCAATTAAGAGAAAGGACAAGTTCGGTCAGACGAATGAGTGTGGATGTGTCGGGTTCGGGATTGGGGCGGAGGTCGAGAAAGTGTTGAAGTGCACGCAGTCCTTCGTGGTGAGGGATGACGGTATAGAGGCTCTGGATGTCCATTGTAAAGAGGAGTTCGGAGGAGCAAGGAGGAAAAGAGAAAGAGTTGAAAAGCCGCAGAGCATGGTTGGTGTCGTGGATGTGAGAGGGAAGAGACGCCACTAGGGGGGCAAGGACACGGTCGAGGTATTTTGAGATAAGCTCGTTGGGACAGTTACAGGCGGAGACGATGGGGCGGCCAGGGTTGTTGGGTTTGTGGATTCTGGGGAGGAAGTAAATGGTGGGTGTGCGTGGGGTTCGGACAATGAGGTTGGATGCGGTGTGGGGGAGACGGGAGGACGAGATGAGGTCGTGGACAGTAGAGGAGACCGTCTGTTAGTAGCTAAGCGTGGGGAGAGGACAGAGGGGAGTAGAAGGACGTGTCATTGAGTTGGCGGAGCGCCTCGGCCCTGTAGAGGTCCGCGCGCCATACCACCACGACATTAAACCTTGTCGGCCGGTTTAATGACAATGTCAGCGCGCCGTCGAAGGGAACGAAGAGCCGAGAGCTCGGCCGGGGAGATGTTGAGGCAGTGGTGGCGCCTAGAGAAGTTGAACCGCTCCAACGCACGCTGACAGGCACCCGCGAAAAGAATGTATGTATGTGTGTGTGTGTGTGTGTGTGTGTGTGTTTGTGTGTATGCATTCAACAATACATATGTGTGGCTATTCTCAGGCGAAGCCAGATTTATTCTCTTCTTCAATAGTTTAATTTAGTCTAACATATCCACCTCAGTGCTTAATTTTCTTTTAAAATTCCGGTTCATAATTTGTCGTTCTTTATTTGTCAAACTACTAGGACCGACAGATACTCACATACACGCTTTCGCTCTTTCTCATATGCATATAACACGCGAAGAAGAACAGAAACATACTGAAACACACACTTATATGCATATAGATGTTCATGTATATTTTTGTGTACACACACACTCACACAATTTTTGTATCTTCCGTCTCTCATTAACCATATACATATATATATATATATATACATGTGCATGTGTGTGAATACATACATATACATACATACATAGATACATACATACATACATACATACATATATATATATATATATATATATAATATATATATATATATATATATATATATATATATACATAGAAGTAAATATATGGCACAACGAAGTACCGATATTTACTGGAAATAGCGAACGTAATAATACGAGGCTAATGTATAGCTTCACCGCGTATGTACTAGCAAAAATGCGTGAGTGCAACAAACTTGAAAAAATTGTCTCACCTCCAGGGAGAACATCTGAAAGATGAAATACCTAGAAAAGGATAATGTGGGACCGGGACCGGTTTCAGATTTTTCAAGATATGTCTGCACACATATACTTGATCTATCTTCATCAGCCAAACATATACCACGACAACATTCCAGATGTTACCACATTAATGCCAATACACTCGACTGAAACGCTAAACGCTGACAGAACGAGAACAATGAAGAAGTTTCAATAAAATAGTAATGCAATACGAGAGTGTGAAGTGACAGGTTCACCACTGTCTGTTTTTGGCATCTAACCAACCACATACACAATCACGCACACACATACACACACATAGACATTAATGCAGTTATATACATACACACACATAGGCACTCATTCACAAAAGAAAACAACAAGATCACCATTCATATGACCTGCACCTTATCACCTTCCTATTCTTAGGCCTCTCTCCTCCAACCCTTGAACCTTCTAGAATCTTCTACATTCAACCATTTTTGACGTCACTGCTTATAACGGAATATTTTAAAGAAATACTCATTATCGCTATGGGCTCCGTGTGGGCAGTCATCTAAAAGTTTTTGTGCATTTTGATTCTGACATAAGTTCCTTGTTTTTCCTGATGAGAAGGCGGCATAATGCACCCCTTATTCCTTCGAAATTAGGATTATGCAGCCTTCGAAACATATGTCGAAAATAAAGAAATTTTGTTAATTCGTCGTTCAACTCCATTCTTTCATTTATATATATACATACACAAAGGAAGGCGCATGGCTCAGTGGTTAGAGCGCCTAGCTTACAATCGTGAGGTTGTGAGTTCGATCCCGGCCCGGGCTGCATGTTGTGTTCTTCAGCAAGACTTTATTTCACGTTGCTCCAGTTCCTTAGCTGTAGAAATGAGTTGCGACATAACTCTATCGGCCTTTGCCTTACCCTCGGATAACATCGGTGGTATGGAGAGGGGAGGCTGGTATGCATGGGCGACTGCGCGGACTTGTACCTGGGAGGGTAACTTTCTAGGTGCAATCTCATGGTCAGTCATGACCGAAAAGGGTCTCAACATATATACACATGGAGATACATATAAAAAGGCATATATACATATACACAGGCATTATCTAACAAACTTTGGGAGTTAAAAGAAATGGGACATAGTAAGAAAGGCACAGCCTTATAAAAATAGTAGGGATGGATGTGAGCTTTACTCTATGGAGATATATGAAATTTTGAAACATAGGGATAATACAAACTTATTAAATAACCGTTTTGAACTAGGAGTATCGTGTTTGCATTGTACTACCCATACCTTTAGATATTTTTAAAAAATAGCATTCTGTTATTCCTAAATTTTAGATCTTAATGTATTTTTAAAATTCAATAATGAAATAGCATACCCTGCTAGTTTTTATTATTTAATCAGCAATATTTATTAAGAAATTTAATAACATAAGCAAATTGAATAAAGTTGAATAAAATTTTTTAAATTTCTATAATTATTACATAAATTCTATATATCTAATGAAGTTATTAAGTTGTATACCTAATCCACGATAAGTTTTAAAGATTTGGTAATTTTCATATCTATTTCTGCTAGAATTCTACTCCACCTAATCCTTTTCGATATTATAAATATTACCTCTAATAAACCTAAATTATTATACCCCATATAACTACACTTCACTCTTAATACAAAATATCAGATTTCCATATAAATTACATATTTCTATTTTCGCTCTTTTTTAAAATTTATATTTTGGTTACCTCCCTTCCATTGTATTTTAAAGATTTTGGTATGTGAGTCAATTAATGTCTTATTTACTGAGAATCTCCTCATAAAAAGATTTTCTAAATCTCCTTAATTAATATTCAAAACCTGATAAAAAATAGATAATATCTAAGTTACTTGGTTTCTATTTCTCTAAAACAACTCTACCCTCATGATCTTTGTATGTATTAGAAAGCTTTATAAATAGATTATAAATAAATAAATAAGATTTTATAAGTGCCAATAAATAATTATAAATAAGAAGGCCATAGACACACATTAAGCATTGTTATAAATCCGTCTAATAAAGGCCCGAAACATATGTACCGCTGAATCCTTGGCATCATGTTTTTATTTTGATTAATATATATATATATGTATATATACATGCATACACCTACATGTACACGAATATTTTTGTACAGTTTCCGGTTGCCAGATTTTCTTCACAAATCATTGGTAGACATCTAAGGCTGGGACATGTAGAGGCTTCCATATATTTCGGACAGAATAAAAGTTTTATTTTGAAACACAACAACTAAGTCACGTCGTAAGGCGGCGAGTGGCACGCCGGGCAAAATTCTTATCAGTATTTCGTCCGTCTTTACTTCCCAGGTTCAAACACCGTCGAGGTCGAATTTTGTCTTTCATCGTCTAGCGCTGAGATCGATGAAAGCGACTTAGACTCTCATCCGAAATTGCTGGCGTTGTGCCAAAATTTGAAACCATTAATAGTATCTTCCTGCTGTGTGGCGACCAGCATGCCAAAGAATAAGACCCAACGTTTCCTCAGTGTATCGTAAAAGGCTACTAAACGAGCTCGAGGTAGGATTAACACCCCAGCATCATAAAACCCTCACTAACCACAACTATCCAAACACACCAATGGGTTGGTGGGGTGTTGCTTGAGTGGTGCAGAGGTATCATCCGCCAGAAGGAAGGAATCCACCATTTGTCAATAATGGATGCAGTAACTAGCTGTTACAGCGCATCTCCTCATACTACAATTACTACTTCCCTACTACTACAACTACTACTATTACTACTACTACTACTACTACTACTACCCCCACTACCCCCACTAATACAACTACTACTACTACCCCCACTACTACCACCACCACCACCACCACCACCACTACTACTACTACTACTACTACTACTACTACTACGACTACTGCTGCTGCTGCTGCTGCTGCTACTACTACTACTACTACTACTAGAAACTTCGTTCAAAATGCATACCGGCATCTCTTCGGTTGAAATCCTGATCAGTTCGTATATGCCTTCTATCCTTTCGGGATCGATAAAATAAATACCAGTTGACTGCTGGTGTCCACTGTTACTATACTATTAGTAACTTCGTTAAATTAGTGAACTGGGTTGCCAGAATTGGTAGTACGTCGGACAAAATGCTGGACGGCATTTCTTCCGGCTTACATTCTGAGTCTAAGTTCTTCCGAGGTCGACATTTCCTTTCATCGTTTCGTATTTGATAAAATAACTAACATTTACCCTATTCCAACCGTGCCCACCAAGCCCGAGCTTCAGTCCTTGTGGCTATACTAGAAAGAATTGTTAGTAACTTCGTTTTTCAAAGACAAAACTGTGATTATCTTCGGCAATGTTTATTTTACCACAGGAACTAATAAGAAGAAACCATAAATTGCAGAAACCACAAATCTACATTAGGGCGGTCGTGTGAGGTATATATATATATATATATATATATATATATAATATATATAATATATATACAGATGAGTATATGTGTGTGTATGTATATATATATATATATTTATATATGTATATATGTATATACATATATATGTATATATATATGAATATATATACGTGTGTATATATATATATATATGTATATATATATGTATATATATGCGTATATGTATATATATATGTATGTATATGTATATATATATATATATATATATATAAATCAAAGTAAGGGTGAAAAAATTGGATATTAATTTAATAACATTAATTTAACACCAGGTGGTTTAGCGCATAAAAACCTGAGATTCAGTAAATATTTATACACAAATATGAGAGAGAATCTACTATGTGGACGCTCTTTCGCTAAAAATAGATCCTCAATTTGTATATATATATATATTCATATATAAATATATATTATAGATGTATCTATCTCGCTACCTGTCTATGTATGTATGTAGTATGTATGTATGTATGTATGTATGTATGTATGTATGTATGTATGTATCTATCTACATATATCTTTGTATTTACACACACACACACACACACACGTACACACACACACACACACACACACACACACACACATATATAAATATTTGAGAAGCGGTGTATTTAGTACACTATACATTAAAGGTATGTGTGTGTATTTATGTGAATGTATATGCATATTCTCACACACACACATACGTACACATAAGCAATACGCCCGTATAGGAACGGTACTAAGGCAAATATTGATTTTGGCAACCTGACAAAGAGCAGAGAAGCATTTCGGTGCAAGTCAAGTAGGCTGAGTTGAATGAATAGTAGGAAGGTGGCCGCACACTGGCCCACGGGTGTTTAGTCGAGCGACTGACATCTTATCTTTTCTGTCATCTTGACTCGCCGACCGTAAGGAAAGGCAGGAAATAAATCATCAAAAACAAAGATATGAAAGACTGAATTCAGATACAAAAATACGAGTTCATTCCATGTACAGTTACCGAAACACCAACACAACGTATATGCGATTAAGTTTGTAAACAGGCGTATTGATAGCCTAGCTGTCGAAGTAGGTTCAGTGTGTAAGCTATGCAAGGCTAAGTAATTGCCTGGGAGAAAGATGAAGGCGACTAGTGAATCGATAACCCGTCGGGTTTCCTTGAAGTCATTAATGAATGTCTTTTTATAATATAAAAGAATGGTAACTAAATTCTCTCAGCAGACTGAAGTAAAAAGAAAAGTAACTGAATCCTGACTAAGGCTTTAAAAATAATTGGATGTAATTAGTTGACTAGTGAACTGGGTCATTGTCACTGTTTACTGATATTCTTATTCTTGTAAACTGTTTACAAATTCAAAACAAAATGGTGTTGTACAGAAGTAAATAATCTTTTCTACTCTAGGCACAAGGCCCGGAATTTTGGGGGAGGGGGCCAGTCGATTAGATCGACCCTAGTACGAAAATGGTACTTAATTTATCGGCGCCGAAAGGATGAAAGGCAAAGTCGACCTCGGCGGAATTTGAACTCAGAACGTAGAGACAGACGAAATACCTATTTTTTTACTACCCACAAAAGGCTAAACATAGAGGGGACAAACAAGGGCAGACAAACAGATTAAGTCGATTACATCGACCCCAGTGCGTAACAGATACTTAATTTATCGACCCCGAAAGGATGATAGGCAAAGTCGACCTCGGCGGAATTTGAACTCAGAACGTAACGGCAGACGAAATACGGCTACGCATTTCGCCCGGCGTGCTAACGATTCTGCCAGCTCGCCGGCTTTGCACAAGTAGATAGTACCGAGGCAATGTTGACGCGTCTTATTAATAAATTATTTAGCGTTATTGTTTCGAAGTACGAAAACAGATAAAAGAGGTGCGTAAGTAAATTATTTCGTCTACCAACTGACTGGCTGTTGTTGTTGCTTAAGGGCAACTATGCTTTGATCGAGATGGTTATCACCGAAGTATCCCATCGAGGAACATCCCATCTTTTGTTTTTTTCAGCCCCAGTCTATCTCGGAATGCATTACCCATTGTATTCTTTTTCAAACTGGTACGATGTCGTTTTAGAGAGACATACCTACTATTTATTACAGATCAAGTGATCACGTAGGGGCTCCTTCATTGGCTTGTAGTTTATTAGTTATTGATGTGAAATCTCCCTCAAATGGCAACGTATGATCTTAGACACAGGGCATAACGTGATTCTAGTTTTTTTTGTATTTACTTATGTGCAAAAAACGGTATGTTTTCGGTTGGAGTGTGGAACCTATCTTTACGTTCTGAGTTCAAATTCCGCTGAGGTGGACGTTGCTTGGGTTAATGTAATCGGCTTATACCCCACACCCAAAATTGCTGGCCTTGTTTCAAAATTTGAAATCAGTATTATTCAGTGGCTTCCTTGTCAAGGTTCAACAAAATTAAATACACCACAAAAAATTGCTGCAGACACTCGCGCACACACTCATACACAGATACACATACATAGGTATGCGTACATATATAGATACATACACACACACATATACACTCAAACATACACGCGTCTGTGCGCACGTATATACATTCTGTCACATACATATACACAGAGAGATCCATATAAACACTATTTCATATGTAAAAATAGCATTTCGACCGCTAATATTTTGTATGACTTTGGCACAAGTCCACAAACTTTGAGGGGGAAAAGTCCAGAAAATTTGAGGAGAAAAAGCTAGTAGACTACAGCGACCCCAGTACCCGAGTGGTGCTTTGTTTTACTACTCAGACAGGACCAAAGTCAAAGAGGGACTTGGCGGAATTTGAACTCAGAACATATAGAGCCGGAAATGTTTCGAAAGTAGGTCAATTAAGATGTACCTATCGTCCCACTACCTATCCCTGTTCCCAGTATCCGTATTTAGTTCTCCACCCGCCAATACCCCAAGAGGCGATATCACTCATTTTGAGAGGACGAATTTAAAACAGTAATTGCTATTAAAACCCGTTGCGTTTTCGCCACGCAAAACCCGTTCCTACATGAACCCACTGGGAAGCATCTGACTGAGCCTACGAAATGTTCAGTAGGTAGTCGACCCCGTAACTAACAGCTGCATACTGTCCTTCTCTTCCAGATTATGAAAGCTTACCATAACGCTTACTCTAAATATAGTGAAATTTCAAGATTTCCTGTTTCTTATAAGGCGTATGTAGGTTAAGGTAGGCGTTAATACTGGCATTCCGCCGGTTACGGAGGCGACGATTCCCTGTTCATCAGACCAGTTGAATAGCCTGCTCTTGAAATTAAGATGCAAGTGGCTGAGTGCTCCACAAACACGTGTTCTCAAGGAGATTCAGCGTGATACACAATGTGACAAGGCTGGCTCTTTGAATTACTTATTTTTGCCAGCTGAGTGAACTGGAGCAACGAGAAATAAAGTGTCTTGATCAAAGACACAATGCGCTGCTGAGAGTCGAACTCACAACCTTGTGAGTGTGAGCCAAATACTCTAACCACTAAGCCATATGTCTTCAGCTGTTGACGTCAAGTGTATATAAGACTGACGGAAGGAAGGATTATTTCACACTTACTCCGTCCCTTAGTTTTACACTGTTCTATATTTTAGAGACGAGGAATTCTGTACCTTATTTACATTGGACTGATATGTCTCCTCATCTTTTTGTTACCACGACGTTTCGGCTGATTTTCTCTCCACCCTTCATCAGGTGTCCTGGTAGAATTTCGAACCCAACCCTGGGTTCTCATTCCTAAGATATTTTTTACTGATGTTATTGTTATTGTTATTATTATTATTATTATTATTATTGTTGTTGTTGTTGTTGTTGTTGTTGTTGTTGTTATTTATTCAAAACACTGCCTGGAATTGAACTCGCAATCTGGAGGTTAGTAACCCGCACTCTTAACCATTACGCTGTATGTCCGTGGGCAATTATAAGGTTTATAACCCATAAAATTCACTCTATAATTCCTCACGAGTTCAATTCTAGGCAGCGCTTGAAAAAATAATTATAATAACATCAGCCAAAAATTACCTTAGGAATGTGA
>NW_021833243.1:47500-50000 GCF_006345805.1 Octopus sinensis
GGTAAAAAAAAAAGGAATGAGTACGTGTATTTGAAAGGAGCAGTCTTATCACATTTTGAATCACGCTGAATCTCCCTGACATCTACATTAAGGGTAGACGTGTCTGTGGAGTACTCAGCCACTTGCGTGTTAATTTCACGAGCAGGCTGTTCCGTTGATCGAATCATCTAAAATGAAGGGAAGGGATATGGTTATAAATGCCGAACGGGGGGTGGGGTAGGGTGAGTTTCGGGCGAAGGGAGTAATTCGATAAACGAAGGTGGGCTGTCGGCAGGGGGGAAAACTGAAGCAGGTAGAAAGGTATGAGATAGATAGAGAGGGTAGACAGAGAGGGGGAAAAAAGGAAAGGATAAGTTGGTAGCAATGGCAATGGGTAGTTAGGGCTAAGCTGTTCTTGTTGAACTCACTTCATTTCAATAAACGCCCTTCCATTTTCTCATCGTACCTATTTCTCTTTTTCAGATCTATAACCTCCATCAACCCTAATTAATAACGACTGTAGTCAACGCACTCAGCTACGACTCCACTCTTCATAATACTCCCCATCTCTCGATTCACCACAACTACTTCTCTGTCACTTGGTCACTCACCCCATCTTCCCTCCCGTTCCGACTCTCCTAACTCTTCTTGTCCTCTTTCTGCCTTAACACGTCCTCCTACCCTGAACCACCTACTACCTCTCTCCACTTACTTTTGTCGGACTTCTTCACTCATTCTACCCTGCATTATGATTTGAACTATTAGATTTCAACCTTTCCATCTTGATGACGGAAGCCGGATTTACTGTAATATTTATAAGCAGCCATTACAGGTTGCGTATCCATAATTTTTGCACAATCCATTAGCGAACATTACTACTATTCCGTAATTCCGATACCCCAGTAACAACTGTCAGACCTGAAATCCCATGCCCTAACCCTTAAGTTTTCTGCATTTTTGTAATCCGTGTGAATCTGTTCTGTAAACATATAAAAAAACCTACATGCTGTTACAAGAGTGTTTATCTTCTGAATGAATATTTTCAGTTGTTTTTCTTACTCTATATATCGCTATGTAGATTTACATGTATATGTATATTTTATATATCAAACCTAAGCGTGTTTATATATTTCTTTGCATCATCTCCTCCCTCGCTCTGTCTGTCTTTCTCTCCTTCCCTCCTCTTCCCCCCTCTCTTCCTATATAATATATATATATATATATATATATATATATATATATATATAGTGTGTGTCTGCTGATGTAACCGATTGCGACACTGTCTGATGTAGAAGTGAGATAAAGCGATGTGTCATTATCCGGTCGAGCTTGCTCGTACATTAAACGTTTCTCCATTGCAAATTTCTCGTCTATGGTCGCAGGTCTTTTAGGCGATTGCAATGTCAGTCAAACTGATGGTTTTTTTTTTTCCAAATACGATTGTTAAAAGTGTAATTTGTTCTGCCAAGTGGAAAGAAATCCAAACGCAATGTATTTTTCATGTTTTTCACTTTATTCCCTGCTGCCATCCTGCTTATCAACGATAGGGAAAATTCCGTTCTATCCAGACCGTCCGGATTTCACCGCGACCCTGTCAGATTGACTAACGGGTGCTATGCCTTGCCAAAGGCGATCCGTAATGCTATGCTACCCGGGACAGCTTATTGCGTATTCGCAGCTGACCTATATACATATATATATATAATATATATATATATATATATATATATATATATATATATAGATATATATATATATATATATATATATATGTATAATATATATGTATGTATGTATAGTTGAAACATTCTGTCACAACCCGGAACCTTGAAGACTGCTTAAATACAAGAAAGTAAACTAGTCCCTTAATATTTGATATTCAAAGACAAGCAACTTCATTTTACTGTATATATTATATATACTATATATTCTATATTCTACATCAATATTATAAAGAATATAAATAAAACATAAAAAATAGACAGTGTTGGAATTCCTTTGAATAATATATATATATATGCATACTGACCATTCCCTTATCCGCATACTGGGGACCCGATGAATGGGAGTTTTCATTACCAAACCACACAGTGATTTGCAGATTGTTCTAATACTGTGTTTGTAAATTTGTAAATGACGTTGGAATGGGCAACAACGATATGTAGCTTTTTCCAATTCCTTGCATGGATATGTGTGCATGTACGTGTACATACATATGTGTGTTTGTACATCTATGTGTATGTGTAAGAACCAACGTCATACGGCTCTTTATTTAGTATTCTAATATTTAGAGTGCAGCCAGCCATCACTTAGATGTAAAACTTTATGAATCAATAATATACCACGGCAACACTACCACCGTCACTATCTCACTATGTCCATAATTAGCTTCTTGGCCTGTTCCTTTTATGGCGAATTCTGGCGCTCTGTGTAATTATACATACAGATGGCGAATTTACCGGATGCTGCTGCACTTGTGACACTTGTCAAAGTTGCAAACAAACATTTTTACATAATACAC
>NW_021833243.1:57500-79448 GCF_006345805.1 Octopus sinensis
AAGTGATTAGAATAGTAATAATGACGGCGGTGAGTTGGTAGAAGCGTTAGCACGTCGGGCGAAATGCGTAGCCGTATTTCGTCTGCCGTTACGTTCTGAGTTCAAATTCCGCTGAGGTCGACTTTGCCTTTCATCCTTTCGGGGTTGATTAAGTAAGTACCAGTTACGCACTGGGGTCGATATAATCGACTTAATCCGTTTGTCTGTCCTTGTTTGTCCTCTCTGTGTTTAGCCCCTTGTGGGTAGTAAAGAAATAAGAATAGTAATTATGAAATTTTATGCCGAGTTGAAATATATTGGTTTCTGTTAGTTCTTGATTTCCGAAAAGTTGGGGTGATTACGGTTGGAAATCGTATGATGAATGCTCTTCTCGGTAATCGTTATTGTTGTCTTATTCCAACAATAACAAAAGTGGCAATAACAACGTAATTGTATTCTACTAGGTATTAATAATCAATGAAGAACAAGAATTTGTGTAAGTCCATATTCCATCTGTACGAAAAGAGGATTCTGGAATTTCTAGGCTGATCCTACGTTTGAGAAATAGATAGTAAGATAGGTAGATAGACAGACAAATAACTAGATATTGATAGAGAGGGAGAGGGAGAGAGAAGGGAAAGAGAGAAAGGGCCAGCGAGAGAAAGGGCCAGCGAGAGAAAGGGACAGCGAGTGAGAGGGAAAGCGAAATTATTTTTATATAGGCTTTGTCTGTGAACCGTCGGAACAGTCTAACATCGTTTTAATCCTCATGTTTTACAAACTCACCGAATCTTATGAGCTTCACTGAATATTATTTCTCGACAGACCAAGATCAGTTTCCTAAAACTCTGAATATTTGGCGCTAATAATTAGATTAGTGTGCACTTAAAAACCTCGCCGTTAATGACACCTACCTACTGTCCTCAGTTGCTCTCATTGTCATGGGTAGATTATTTGTCTTCAGTTAGGAGTGTACGGCTATTAGTTTAACAGAAAAAGAAGACGTGATATATCTTCATCCATTTTTAATTCCACCGGTTGGGCATATTTTTCGACATAATGATCGATAACCGCGAGCGATTGAACTGAAAGACGACAACTTATCCAAGATTCATACCACGTTTTTGAGCAGGAGTGGTGTAGTATACTTAATTATGCAGTACATGACCCCGCAGATCAAATATCTAATGAAGAGAATAAATCTTGTCATCTGTAAAACGCCCATAACTAAATTCCTGCTGTCTCTTACTCTTGATTGCTAAACACGTAAACATTATCACGCATGCGCATGCTACAAACTGTGAAAGTTGTTTCCATTCTATAGCTGGAAGCACACTAATCTTGATGCAAGTTAACTGGTGTGTTTGCCATAGTTCGCTATGACACTGCTTTTCTGTTAGCCATTAGAATTAACTCTACGTTTAAATAAACATTATCTGTATCTATGAAATATATAATAAGCTTTTCCACGTGATTTCGGGTTCGATTTCGCAGTGCAGTACCATGGCTAAATTTCTTCTACCGTTGCCTGAAAAGACAAAAAAAACTCCAGCAAAAACTGCGTTGTACATCGGTTTAATAGAAAGCTCATTTAAGAGACGTCTACCTCAACACATGTGCTCTTTCATACGTTGTCATAATGAAAACGCTACATCACTTTGAAACACATCTTGGTAAAGAAAAGTAGATTCCGCCAGCCTTGCATGGTCTACTTTGGACAGAGTGACGTCGTACACAAATGGTCCAAAACGGCGCTATTTATGGTTCAGTAGGAACTATATAAGAAAACCCACATAGACAGAGCAATGGTGAGGTCACATACGACGTGCCATCTCACGTATTTTGTGCTTCAAGAGCTAGTCCACAGCACCGAAAATTACAGAGTCAAATTTACAGAGTCAAAAGCATTAATGTCCTGAAGTTACAAGACAATATATACATATATATGAATGTATATGTATATATATATATGTATGTGTATCATGCAGATCTGCAACAAAAGTAGTCAACTGAGAGGTCATGGACGGAAAGTCAGAAATGACTTTGAAAAGAAGGAAGCACAAGGGGACGGTGATCATATCTGAAGAAGGAGCAACCACCATATGCATATGTGTAAACGTACACGTATATACACATATACATACGGTCATCTGTCTATCTATTTATCTCTCTCTCTCTCTCTCTCTCTATCTATCTATCTATCTATCTATCTATCTATCTATCTCCGTATACATACATACATAATACATACATACACATACATACATACATATATATATTATTATATATATATATATATATATATATATATATATATATATATATACATATATATATAATACATATACGATGGGCTTCTTTCAGTCTCAATCTACCAAATCCCCTCACAAGGCTTTTGTCGGCCCGAGGCTATAGTAGAAGACACTTGCCCAAAGTGCCACGCAGTGGGACTGAACCCGGAACCATGAGGTTGGTAAGCAAGCTACTTACCACACACCCACTCCTGCGCCTATATATGTGTGTGTGTGTGTGTGTGTAGAATACACACACCTACACGCGCGTAAACACACCTACACGCGCGTAAACACACACACACACACACACACACACAACTACAGATAAACAAAACAGAATCATAAAAATAGATGCACTGCCCTTCATTGTCGCTCTGAGTTTCCCTTGAAGGAAGTAAGGGCAAGCCAAGAAATAGTGGTTCTCATTGACAGAAAAGAAACCTTACCTTCGAATAAGTATACACGTCCATGTTGACACAGAGACAAATTCAGAAGGGTGAAAGTGAGTGAGAGAGAGAGAGAGAGAGAGAGAGAGAGTGAGAGAGACAAAAGGAAAGGGAGGGTAGAGAAGGGATGAGAGAATGGAGGAAGCGTTGAAGAAATAATGATGCGACTTAGTTTGTGTAAACAGTTATTAGTTATAAAATACAGAATGAAATTACTTTACAACGTTCGAGATAATTAAATTACTGCTCTTTGGTCATGTGATGTGTCACGTGTTAAAACTGATTTAAAATTTTCCTGGATCCAGACATGCAACATTCTCATCTGTTCAATTGCTAGGAAAATAATAATTAATGGGTTCATTGGGAAACACACAGTCAACACACATAATACATACGCATAAACATGCACGTACACACATACGTGCATACCTTACAAACGCCCCCCCCCCCATACACACAGAAACACACGTGCGCGTTTTCGTTAAACTTTATCAGCTATGGCTCTGTGGTTAAGAAGCTCGCTTCTTCAAGCGCTTAGTTTCGTGTTCAAACCCACAGCATAAAACCTTTACCAAGTATTTTCTACTATTGACTTTAGCTGCCATATACTTCAGGAATATATAGAAACTGGAAAAGCACGTATTATCTATCTATCTATCTATCTATCTATCTATCTATCTATCTATCTATCTATCTATCTATCTATCTATCTATCTATCTGTGGCTATGGCGAAAGAATGTATCTGGTGGACGCGTCTGAAAGGATTGGAGACAAACACTTTCCTCTCTGGTCAATCTCTCATCAACTTCTTCAAGTACTACTTGAAAAGGAAAGTGAGAGTAGAAAGGCAAGTTTTGTCTAGCGAATGTTTTAAAAAAAGATGGGTGAATGTAGCAAGGATGGCATGTATGAATGACGAAGCCACCTTGAGCATAATCCTATGAACCCAGAAATTGAAAACAGCGGGTTACCCACTTGCAAACAAATGTGGTAACATATAACAATATTGACCAAGGTTACCATGGTCTTTTTCGTAGGCTTTTCTTCCCACGGATAAACCTTACTTGCTTTCCCCTTTACACCATATATCATAACACTGATACACGATCCCTATTGATCGTTCTTTTTTTCCCTCTTCCCCTTTTTTCTCCTTTTTTCTTCTTTTTTCATTTCTCTCTTCCTTTGTTCCTTTTCCTTTTCTTTTTCTTTTTTTATTCTTTTTCTTTTTTATTTTTTAAATTTTTTTTTGTTTTTTGTTCTTTTCTTCCCTTTTACGATCCCTCTTGATCGAAAACCTACGCCACCCCCTTTTTTTTTTTTTTCTTTTGTTTTTTGTTTTTTTCATCCCCCAAAAGAAAAGCTCTACCCTGTAACTTGTCCCATCTGTGTGCAGCCCTGTGTGGCCAATAAAGAAACTTATCTATCTATCTATCTGTATGTATGTATATATGTCTGTCTGTCTATCTGTTTATCTATCTATCTTTCTATCTATCTATCTATCTATCTATCTATCTATCTATCTATCTATCTATCTATCTATCTGTCTATCTATCTGACTATGTATCCATCCATCCACATCCATCCCTCCCTCCCTCCCTACTTACCTACCTACCTACCTACCTACCTACCTACCTACCTACCTACCTACCTACCTACCTACCTACCTATGTATATAATACATGATTGATCAGTAGCCACTAAACCATTTTCTATTTTCTCTCTCTGTTTATTTCTGTTTAAGAGCGTAAGTTCGAAACGTAAAAGACTTTCTCACTTCCCGAGCGTTAAACTAATACATCATCTTTTTGTTGTTTACACACCCGTCTTCGTAGTTTTCTTCTTAAATTTTTTATTTTGTAAATTCCAACTATATAATGCTCTACAAATCCACATTCGGAGGAAAATATCTCAAAAAATATTCTCTACGTAAGATAGGGTATGGTGTCAGAAGATGGAAAGCTTCAATCAACCATTATTTTCTCTGCAATTAGCGCAGAAAAACTTTCCCCGGAGAAAGTTTAAAGTCTTTAAAAAACATGCAACTAGGATAAATCTAATGTCTATTGATTGAATCTTTTGGACAATATTTGTGTGTGTGTGTGTGTATTTGTGTGTGTGTGTATTTGTGTGTGTGTATGTGTGTGTTTGCATGTGTGTGTATGAAAGCATGTAATACGTAAGTATGTATATGCGTATACATGCATGTATGCATATATGTCTGTATGAGAGTGCGTGTTTGTATGTACGTGCATGTGTAAGTATGTATGGAAGGATGTATGTATTGTGTGTGTATGTATGTGTGTATGTGTGGATACATGCATGTTTATATGCAAGCATACGCGCACATGATTTTGCGGAGAGGTGCAAATTAGGAAATTTAGCTAAAAGCGAATTGATTTATAACACATGTATATGAATGCAATTAAATTGGAAAATGGTGATGATGATAATAATAATAATAATGATAATAATAATAATAATAATAATAATAATAATAATAATAATAATAATAATGATAATAATATAATAATAATAATAATAATAATAATAATAATAATAATAATAATAATAATGATAATAATAATGATCTTTGTACTGGAAGCACAAGGCCTCAAATTTGGGGAAGGGATCAAGTCGACTACACCGACTTCAGTGCGTAACTAGTACTAATTTTATCGACCCTTAAAGGATGATAGGCAAAGTCGACCTCGGTGGAATTTGAACTCAGAACGTAGCGAAATACCGGTAAGCATTTCGCCCACCGTGCTAACGGTTCAGCCAGCTCACCCCCCTTAATAATAATAATAATATAATAATAATAATAATAATAATAATAATAATAATAATAATAATAATAATAATAATAATAATAATTGAAAAGAAATATTACAAGTAACTGCAGAATATGTGGAGATGGACAAGAAACAATAAATCATATTATCTCAGCTGCCCAGTCCTGGCTAAGAAGGAATATATTCACAGACATGACAGAGTTGGAACCTACATACATTGGAAGCTATGCCAACATTATGGATAACAACAGAAAAAAGATGGTATAGGCACACACCAGAAAAGGTCACAGAAAACGAGAAAGCACACCATACTCTGGATATGCGATACACACAGATAAAGAAATTAAGGCCAACAGACCAGATATAGTTGTCAGAGATCATGAAGGAAAAAAATGCTTTCTAATTGATGTATCAATACCGGCAGATGACAACGTCTCTCTAAAAGAAATGGAGAAACTCTCAAAATACAAAGACCTGGAATAGAGGTAACTAGAATGTGGAACCTGAAAACAGAAACAATTCCTATCATAGTAGGTTCATTAGGCATGATAAAAAAATATTCAGACAAATACATAACAAAAACACCAGGACTTACAAAACATATAACATACAGAAAATTGCACTAGTAGGCACTGCACACATCCTACGCAGAACACTTTCCATACAATAACCATCAGAGCATCACGACAAATCACAGCACATACCCAAGGCACACAGAGCTGCGCTCGGTAGTGAAGTGAAAGCACGCTATAAAAATAAAACTACTGAATAATAATAATAATAATAATAATAATAATAATAATAATAATAATAATAATAATAATAATAATAATAATAATAATAATAATAATAATAATAATGATAATAATAATTATGGAATAACATTATGGAATAACAACAGAAAAAGATGGTATTGGCACACACCAGAAAAGGTAACAGAAAACGAGAAAGCAACCATACCCTGGGATATGCCAATACACACAGATAGAGAAATTAAGGCCAACAGACCAGATATAGTTGTCAGAGATCATGAAGAAAAAAAATGTTTTCTAATTGATGTATCAATACCAGCGGATGACAACGTGGCTCTAAAAGAAATGGAGAAACTTTCAAAATACAAAGACCTGGAAATAGAGGTAACCAGAATGTGGAATCTAAAAACAGAAGCAATTCCTATCATAATAGATGCATTAGGCATGATAAAAAAATATTCAGACAAATACATAACAAAAACACCAGGACTTACAAACACATAATCACATACAGAAAATTGCACTAGTAGGCACTGCACACATCCTACGCAGAACACTTTCCATACAGTAACCACAAGAACATCACAACAAATCACAGCACATACCCAAGGCACACAGAGCTGCGCTCGGTAGTGAAGTGGAAGCAAGATATAAAAAAATATACTACTGAATAATAATAATAATAAAAATATTACTAATAATAATAATAATAATAATAATAATAATAATAATAATAATAATAATAATAATGGATTTCAAATTTTGCCACAACGGCAGCAAATTTGGGGAAGGAGATGAGTCGATAACATCGACCCCCAGTGTTCAACTGGCACTTCCTCGAAAGGAGGAAAGGTAAAGTCGAACTCGGCGGAATTTGAACTCAGAACGTAGCGAAATACCGCTAAGCATTTTGTGCGGCTCGCTAACGATTATCCAGCTCGCCGATGGGTTCAAATTTTGCATCAAGAGCATCAATTTTGGAGGAGGAGATAGTAAATTACAGAGCCCCAGTACTCGACTGGAACTTGTTTTATCGAAACCCAAAAGGATAAAAGGCAAAATCGATACCGGCGTAATTTGAACTCAGAACGTAGCGGCAGACGAAATACAGCTAAGCATTTCGTCCGGCGTGCTAACGATGCTGCCAGCTCACCGCCTTGATAATATAATAATAATCCTTTCTACTATAGGCGCAAAGCCTGAAATTTGGCGGATAATCGATTACATCGACCCCAGTGTTTCACTGGTACTTAATTTATCAGTCCCGAAAGGATGAAAGACAAAGTCGACCTCGGCGGAATTTGAACTCAGAACGTAATGGCAGACGATATACCAATTTCTTTACTACCCACAAGGGGCTAAACACAGATGGGACAAACAAGGACAGACAGACGGATTAAGTCGATTATATCGACTCCAGTGCGTAACTGGTACTTAATTTAATCAACTCCTAAATGATGAAAGGCAAAGTCGGAATTTGAACTCAGAACATAGCGACAGGCGAAATAGCGCTAAGCATTTCGTCCGTCGATCTAAGGATTCTTAGAGATATTCCTGTATGAGGTCCTCCTCATACATCTCCATCATGCTCTCCGCCAACATTTTTTTTAAACATGCTATGTATGTTTCCCCTCCTTTTCAGTGTATTTTTGTTAATCATTTCATTATCTGCAACCCCACCCAACACTTTATGCCTGTCTTTGTATTGTCCACCTCATCCTTCACCCTTGTGGCGAGCTGGCAGAAACGTTTGCGGCGTTTTCGTCCATCTTCATATTCTGAGTTCAAATTCCACCGAAGTCGACTTTGTCTTTCATCCTTCGGGGTCGATCAAATAAGTATCACTCGAGTACTGGAGTTAATGTAATCGACGAGACCCCTCCCCCAAAATTTCATGCCTTGTGCCTGGAATATTATTATTGTTATTATTATTATTATTATTATTATTATTATATTATTATTATTATTATTATTATTATTATTATTATCATTATTATTTAGGCGTGAGTTCACAGAATCGTTAGCACGCCGGATAATGTGCCAGAGACTTTGCCCTTCATTCTTTCGGGATCGATGTAATAAGTGCCAGTTGAATTCTGGTGTCGATTTAATGAACTAGACCCTTCCTCCAAAATTTCAGGTCTCCTACTATAGTACAAATTATTTTTATTGCGACGAGCTGGCAGAATTGTTAGCAGAATTGTTAGCACACGAAATGCTTAGCAGTATTTCGTCCCTCTTCACATTATGAGTTCAAATCCCACCGAGGTCAACTGTGTCTTTCTACCTTTCGGTAGATAAAATTGACTAGTCCCTCCCTCCTGAATTTGAGGCCTTGTGACTATAGTAGAAAGGCAGAATTTTCGAAAGAAAAAAAAAAAAAATCACAAATGCTACACCTCAACAACTCGAAATAGCTCTAAAGCCCATATGGGGGAAAAAGAGCTATGTGACAAAAGGCAAGCTGTATGGAACCGTGGAAGTGAGATTCCCAACAGAGGAAGAGGCAAGGAAGAATACCATTTCGCCCTTGCAAACGGAGAGTTTGTTACTCGTGCCAACGTATCTCGGTCAACGAGTAATAAAAATCCGCATCGACCTGGTGCCACCTGAACTCAATATTCCTTGGCTAGTGGCAGCTGTCCTCTATGACATAGAGGACAACGTCACTATTCTCCAAGTCCACAGGCAAAGAGAAAAGAACTGGTCAGGTATGGGAATTAAACTGCTGGTACAAATCCAGCAGGAAAACATTAATGCCATACCTGACTCGGTAAATTTGCCGGACGGCACCAGGCTGCACGTTGCTGGAGAGGGGCGAAGGCCAAAATGCTACCTCTGCAGCAGCCACAAATATTTAAAGAAAATTTGCACTGATACCGAGAGAGGGGAATGGCACACAGTGCCTTCGAAGAAGAAGCAAAAAGACACACATGAGAAGCATCAACAAATAGTACTTCCCAACATCAACAACAACACTTTCGACACCACTACTGCCACTGCCACACACACCAACACATACAGACACGATTACAGCCATAAACTCAAAAAATGAAAAACTGGTTTCATATATAAAAGACAACAAAAGTACAAACATTACAGATTTCATAATACCTACACACAACACACCACCAGCACACATTCTCACCATTAAAATTAACCAAAAGACATACAGTGACATAAAACAGAAATTTTCTAACGATGTCGGATCGCTAGGGAGAAGTTTCTCAAAGAAACTTTATAAAAACATAGTAGAAACACCTGTGCAAAAGCACAAGGGAGCCACTCCCACCACCACCACCAACAACAGTAAGTAGAGCCTTTTTCTCCTTTTTTGTCACCTTTTGAAACATGGCAAAACTTAGAATCGGTTGCTTGAATGTGAGAGGCCTCGGATCACATTGGAAACAGGGTCACCTGTTAAACGACCTGAGGTTTCACAGTGTGGATGTAACAGCCATTAGTGAAACCAGGCTCTCCGACCCACAGGAACTCACAGCCCTTTTCGGCAGATACGAGATCTTTCTATCTCCGTGTCGGCGGGCGGTGGTGGTACTGCGGTGTTGTTTCGGAAGGACCTGGACTTGAAAATAAGGACAGTCTTCCTGGATCCAGATGGTAAGTTGGTGGTCCTCGACGTAGACGGTAGTGACGGTGGTGCTTTCAGACTGCTGGCTGCCTACGCTCCGACAGGAGCAGGGCAGTTGGATTATTTCAAACGTCTGGAAGATTGCCCCGCCGACCTCCTTTAACAAGGAGGGCAAGGCCGTTTTCCTGTGCCTAGTAGCTGTGGCGAAAGAGGTTGTATGGTGGACCCGTTTGAAAGGGCTAAAGTCAGACACTTTCCTCTTTGGTCAAGGCCTCATCAACTTTTTCAAGTTTCACTTGAAAAGGAAGATGAGGTTAGAGAGGAGAGTGCTGTCTGATGGCAAGTTTTCTGAAAGGTGGGTGAATTGTGCAAGAATGGCCAGTATAAATGGACCAATTCTGAGGTTTCGCCTGTAATTGAAAAAGGTATTATAAAAGGAGAAAGGGGCTCTCTACCCCTCTTTTGACCAGGCTCCCGTGGTTTTTATGGGTTTTTCCACGCGAGACCTTTTCTTTTTTTCGAAGCGTCTCCTCTATTGGGAGTGTTGTAAATTGTTAAATTTTTTGTTGTTGTAAAGCTTGTTTACACGGACTTTTTTCTTTCGAAAATCGGACAAAACCTTTTGTAACCTTTCGTCCTGTTTTTTTCCTTTATGTATTCCAATCATATTTGTCAGCCCTTGTGGCCAATAAAAAGAATTTATTATTATTATTATTATTATTATTATTATTATTATTATTATTATTATTATTATTATTATATTATTATTATTATTATTATTATTATTATTATTATTATTATTATTATTAATTTCTTCCTTCTTTCTTCAAATTTTCTTCCATTTCTCGCCGAGTATTTTCCGTACACCTAGGGCAGAGAAGTTCATTGTATGAATTCCCAGATTACACACGCAAATTCACAGGTAAAATAGGTATTTTAAAAAATTAATAAATAAATAAATTCCTGAATGGATGTTGTTTTCACAGCGATAATGCTCTTCTCAGTACATAAGTCGTTCCAGTTAACACGATTTTCTGCACTCCCTGCAGGGATGCTAAGCTTGGTATCATTTTCAAATAGCTTTCAGTACCTTTTTTTTTATCATTCCTAGAGATCCTACAATCACTGGTCCTGTAGTCGCCTTGAAATGCCACAGTTTTTCATTTTCTATTAGCAAGTCTTTATATTTACTGATCTTGTCAAATTCTTTCGCCACTATATTGTGATCATAAGGAATACTCATGTCAATTAATAAACACACCTTTTTTGTCTGATCTTTTATAATAATAATCGGTTTATTAGCTTTTATAGTTTTATCGGTATGTACGGTATTCTTATTCCTATTCTTCTTATTGTTGTTGTTGTTGTTATTAAGGCGGTGAGGTAGCAGAATCGTTACCGCGCCAGGTGAAGTGCTTAGCGGTATTTCGTCCGTCACTACATTCTGAGTTCAAACACCGTCGAGGTCGACTTTGTGTTTCATCCTTTCGGGTTTCGATGAAATAGGTACCAGTTACGCACTGTGCTTAATGTAACCGACTTGTCTCCTCCCCATAAAATCTGAGGCTTTGCGCCTATTGTAGAAAGGATTATTATTATTATTATTATTATTAATATTATATTATTAGTTGTAGTAGTAGTAGTAGTAGTAGAGTGAAGGTGCGTGGCTTAGTGGTTAGGGCATTCGGCTCACGATTGTAAAGTCGTGAGTTCAATTTCCGTCGACGCGTTGTGTCCTTGAGCAAGACACTTTATTTCACGTTGCTCCAGTCCACTCAGCTGGCAAATATGAGTTTGTACCTGTATTTCAAAGGGCTGGCTTGTCACACTCTGTGTCACGCTGAATCTTCCTAGGAATTGCGTTAGGGGTACGCGTGCCTGTGGATTGCTCAGTCACTTGCACGTTAATTTCACGAGCAAGCTGTTCCCTTGATCGTATCAGCTGGGACCCTCGTCATCGTAACCGACGGAGTGCTCCTATACCTATTAGTAGTAGTAGCAGTAATAGTATTATTATTATTATTATTATTATTATTATTATTATTATTATTATTATTATTATTATTAGTAGTAGTAGTAGAGTAGTAGTAGTAGTAGTAGTAGTAGTAGTAGTAGTTGCAGTAATAGTGGCGCGAGGTTTTAAAGCCAACTGAAAAACGTAACGCATGTGTTTTGGTCTTAGACATTTTACCGAAGCATATTATACTCACTTAGCAAGATTTGTTTTGACCAATTTACATAACAACTACAATAACAACAACATCCACATCATTATGGAAAACATTTGACAGTAGCAACAACAACATCCAACTGCAAAGCGTGGCCCAAACGTCCGTAGTCAGAATGTCGCCTATCGAGATACTGTTTTAGCTGCAGCTCAACACCTTTTTTTCTTTTCCGAATACGGTTTTTCCTTCAATTTGATTCTTTAACCTTCTTGAAATGAGCGAAGCTGTGTACGAGAATTATAGCGAATGGGCAGTTGTATAAATTAGTGCGTTTATCAACAATTACACGGTGATTGATGGCCTCAAATGTTTTTGATAAATTCAGAATCGCTATAGAATTTGACGTATTTCTATGCATGTTTAATTATGCTGTCAATTAACTCAGTACATAACGAATGGTAGAAGAACCGCTTAATATCTCATCATATCAGATGCATTAAATTCAAGCATTTAATTTATTTAGTAGCCAATCAAATACAAGATGCTGGATTCAGCCATGTTGGAGACTGTTCTTGACTGTTTAAGTGATCGGTTTTGCACATAATCTCTCAGTCAGAGCTTTAAGGACTTGGATTCCTGGCGGCATCTGCTATATTTCATTAGGAAGAGAACTTTGATAAAGGAAACATTTATTTAGAGCAGATTGTAATGCAGTAGATAGAATCAACCATTTGACTGTTGATGATCAAATATATCCATCAAAGTATGGTGAGATCTATTGATTTCAGCTGTCGGGGAATGAGAATAATTGCAAGGTTGTTCATACAAGCTTTAGTGTCATTAAAAACGAACAAAGAATAACTTCACTTTCTGTGTAGAGGGAGTGATTTAACCATTTGTATGTTTCTTATTTCTTTATTGCCCACAAGGGCAGACGAAATACCTATTTCTTTACTACCCACAAGGGGGTAGTAAACACAGAGGGAACAAACAAGAACAGACAAACGGATTAAGTCAATTACATCGACCCCAATACGTAACTGGTACTTAATTTATCGACCCCGAAAGGATGAAAGGCAAAGTCGACCTCGGCGGAATTTGAACTCAGAATGTAACGGCAGACAAAATACCTATTTCTTTACTACCCACAAGGGTCTAAACACAGAGTGGACAAACAAGGGCAGACAAACGGATTTATTCGATTACATCGACCCCAGCGGGTAACTGGTACTTAATTTATCGACCCCGAAAGGATGAAAGGCAATGTCGACCTCGGCGGAATTTGAACTCAGAACGTAACGGCAGACGAAATACCCCTAAGCATTTCGTCCAGCGTGCTAATGTTTCTGCCAGCTCGCAGCCTTACCATTTGTATGTTTCTGCCCTACTGCTTAAGATAGAATGCCGTCAGGCGTTCAACTCTCTCGACCAGTTGGGCAATTCAGTTGATCAAAGTTGAAATTTAGCAATATCTTTAGAAAGGTACTGGTGGATAAAATCGATAATGTTCTTCAAGAAATTCTAGGTGTTGACTCGCACGAACTATCTGCTCTATTTGGGCTGGGAAATACTATTAATAATTTCCCGAATATCTTGGCTTTACAGTACTGCCGAAGGGCACTACCGGTTAACGATAAACACCAAAGGTACGGAAGTGCAACCAGGGGTATTTGCCCGACATGCGCGCAAAGCGACGAAACCGAACTGCACGTACTGTGTACTATCAGATCAAATGCTATTTTGAGAGTTGTCACGTGTAGGACGAATCCAGCTATCTGCTAAGTTCATCGTGAAAATCATCACATCACTGCCTTTAAGATTCGAGACAGGCGGTGCTCCTCAGTAAAATGGCAATGGCGAGAGAGGTTATGTGGTAGATGAGGCTAAAAGACATTTCTCTATTCCTCCAAGACCGCATCGACATTTTCCGTTTCGTTTGCTAAGAATAGTGAGGAAGGAGAGGGATATGTTCTCTTACAGTGAAATTGTCAAAAAGTGGGAGACTGTGACAAAAATGGTTTAGGCGAAAGGAACTACTCCAAGCATATACCTATTGATTGGAGGATAACATTGGAGTAAGAATTTGTGCCTTTGGTGTTCAGGACAATTCTGGAGATATGCGGTTCCTTGAGTAGCCCTAGTTAGAGGATCTCCTGTACCAGAAGGACTGCATTACCCATATTTTCGCATATTTTGTAAACTATATAAATGTGAGAAAATATCCCAAGGTGCCCTCTATATGGAGGACACCTTCAGATATTTTAGGATATATGGAGAACATAGAGATAAGTACCTGTAAAATATTTAATGTACCATGTGAATAAAAGACATAATTAATTAGTTGAAATTTAACACGTAGAAAAAGTCATCAGTATTAAGGGTAATTTTTAACGAAGAGAAGAATTGGAGAGAACTTGGAAATCTAAATTAACCGAACATCAAATGGAAACATGCAACTGGCAGTTGTCGGGTCATATATATATATATGTGTTTGTGTGTGTGATTCCCGAACTCGACGGGCAAACAGCATGAGCGTCCAAACCACCCACTTTATGTATGGATGTACCTGATGCGACGCAAACTGCAAAATGGGTGCAACAAATGGTGTACGGAGTCCCATCTATAAGGGGCAGTAGCAAGATCATCGAAACGATTGTCGTACAAAATAAAGACTGATATTAAATCCAACTTCTAGTTACTTAATCAATTATTATTATTATCTCAATTAACACTGCGGAATTCCTGAAGTAGATTCACGGAAATATACCCCGACTGCGGACGACACCAGGTAGCCCAAACCGTGCCAGTGCTTTACTGAACACTTCAACACACTAATTCACATATACGAATTAGTCCAAAACATTACACACACACATACACACGCAAACACAAACACAGTCTTTCATTCTTACGTGTTTCAGTCATTTTGACTGTGCTCATGCTGGAGCACCGCCTTTTAGTCGAATAAATCGAATCCTGGACTTGTTCTTTGTAAGTCTAATATTCTCTTTTCCCGAGCACAACATACATTCACATTTATCCTTCTCTCTCTCTCTCTGTATATATATATATATATATATATAATATATATATTATATATATATATATATAACGTACTGTTCCATGATACATAATACAAAATTTAAATAATTTAAATCAGAAGAGAACGAACATGCGTATATTAAATATATATATATATATATAATATATATATATATATACACATATATATATATATGTTTGTGTGTGTGTGTAAATATAAATGTGTATATATATATAATATATATATATATATATCAAGTAAGGGACCGTACACGCCCTGCTTGCAGTGAGCGTTTTGAAAAATTATATTAATTACTATGCTGAACTCTGCGTCGAGTCGTGGACGTAACTAGTCAGTCGCTTAGTTTGTGTTTAACAAGAATTAATATATATATATATCTCCATATATATATATATAATATATATATATTATGTATACGCATATATAAGTATACACACACACATACATACATACATAGATACATACATACATACATACATACATACATACATACATGCATGTATATGTATATATATATATATATATATATAATATATATATATATATATATATATATATATATATATATGTGTGTGTGTGTGTGTGTGTGTATGTATGTTAACTACTGTCTAGGTTACGTTCTGTGATTATGCTGACAGAGTCAGGAGAGCGAATCTACATTTCGATCTAAATGAGCGCGTGGGAGTGCACTTGTGATTCCTTGGTAACTTGAATATATCTGCGTGGCTACATAGGTGCACACACACACACACACACACAGAGACACACGCAAATACACACATAGCCACACACAAACACACTTACACCCATGTATATATGCATATATGTATGCTTATAAATATATATGCTCACGTCTGCCTGTGGACGTATATTCTTTTATTCTTCTATTTGCTTCAGTCATTTAACTGCAACCATGCTGGAGCACTGCCTTTAATATATATATATATACATTATATGCATATTTGAATATATACATGCATATATCTATGTATGTGTCAATAATTTACATCTTTGTATGTCTATGTATGTATGTATGTATCTATCTATCTGTCCGTCTTTTTGTCTGTCTGTCTGTCTATCTGATGCTGTAATCCTGCGTTGTGGTCATTGGGAAGATAAAGCACATCGTCTAAGCATTTGCCGTCCATATAATAATGACCGCCTCTCGGAATGGAGGTTATAAAGAAGGGAGAAAGAAAGAGAAAGTGAGAGAGAGGGGGAGAGAAGGAGAGCAAGAGCGGGCATTGGCAGGATGGAGAGTGTGGGGGTAATATGGTGGATGTACTCGCTACAGATTAATTCGCATTAGACGATGGAATGGTGGTCCTGGCACTGCTAATCGTGGTGCTGAACGTGTATGGAAAGGGGTTAGGGATTTCTACAAAGACACACAGACAGATTATGGTTATGCATGGATGTGTTGCTGCTGGTGGTGGTGATGGTGGCGATAGTCGTCTTCTTGGTGGGGGAGGCGCAGCAATATCAATACACTTCATCAATAATTAAATGAACAGATGGACGTTATACAATAATTATCTTTTGTCTTGTGCGTGTGTGTGTGTGTGTGTGTGTGTGTGTACGTTTGGCCTTAATTACTATCTGTAGAGTGCTTGCGTATTTATGTGCTTGCTTCGAAATGTATTCATAAATATGCATGAGTATGTGAATTTGTATACGCTTCAGTGTGTGTTGTGTGTGTGTGTGTGTGTGTATGCGTTAGTGTTTGATTGCTTGTGTTTGTGAATGCATTTATGCACAAACGTTTCTAAGAGTATTTATGCGCCCGTCGGTCCCTATCAGTATGCATCTGTGTATATGTGCAAGCCTGTATTACATATATGTACATACGCGCATATGTATATATTTCCAAACGTAAGTGTTCATATATATATGTGTGTGTGTATGTGGTGTGTAGCTATACACACACTCACGGACACGCACACACACATACACACTCAACCACACTCACACGCACATGCAAACACACACACGCGGGTGCGTGCATATATATATATATATATGTAATATTTTTTTGGATTTGACTACCAGAATGCGCTTACGTAGGTGTATGTGGTAAGAAGCTTTCTTCCCAATCACATGGTCCCAGATTCAGTCCCACTGCTTGGCACCTTGGACAAGTGACTTCACCATAGCCTCGGGCCAACAAGAGCCTTGAGAGTAGACTTGGGAGACAGAAACTGAAAGAAGCCCGTCATATATATATATATATATATATATATATATAAGTGAATTGAAGAAATGGAGTTGAACGAAGATTGAACAGAAATCCTTTATTGCATTCTACACGTGTTTCGAAAGCCACAATTTACCAAATTCCGATTGAATAAGGAGACCATATTGTGTCTTTCTCTTCAGGAGAAATAGGAATTCCGTTGGCAGAACAAAAACAGAACAGAGGCGCAGCAAAACAAATCGAACGAGAGGCTCCTAAGAGCCCATGGCCAACTGTTTATCATGTATGTTGAATCGTGGGGGTGGTGGTGCGTTGAAGATATTTACAGGTCAGGCAGCGGTCAATCCGGTGGGTGAGAGCACGGGGTGTGTAGATGTTCTTTGTGACCGGACTAAGGTTCTGACTATTTTAAGAATATTAGGTGTATTATATGGGCGGGCAAATCTACTTAGAAACATGTGTGTGAACTGTTCTATATGTGCGCGGCCGTAAGTTTGGTAAAAGCGCTACACAATGTCACTGCTGAAAAATCCTTCAGGTGGCAGAAAATATTTTATGTGTTCGTGTGTTCGTCTATCATGCTTTGTCAAAAAAAACCTCACGTTGTCAAAACAAAACACCATTCGCCTAATGTGAGTAATTCCCCTTGCAAGGGTTAATCATATCTCTCTTAAAAGCTTTTTCAAAAAATTATTTCCAAGGGCTATTTTCATATAAGTAGGGTAACCGGGTGCAGGTATCATTTATAATCGTCATTTATAAGGAAGATAAGTTAAAACGCCGCCAATGGGGGCATCGAAAGCCGACTGTAAAAGTCCGTTTACCATCCGGTCTCTGGCGAACATATAATGGAAAAGCTCATAGACACAAAGGTTGCACTTCCTTCTGCCCCTATCAAATGGGAGGGCCACCGACAAAATTGACCATTCCAGCCTTAGCTTGAGCTAGTATTCTTTAATCGCCATATTAGCTTGCTAAGTCCGTGGCTGGTATTTATTCACGTCGCGAAAAAAGTTGCGTAATGGTTGGAGATTCGTAAGGCCAATTTATTAAAATTCAATTATCCGCACCAACGCACGGTTGCAACGCCATATGGTTGTACCTCCAACCGTGCTTTCTTCTGCTGTGATTTTTGCTATCAAGGTATCGGTTAAACTTTTGATTAATCTGCAACAAGATTATTCATCTTTCTATTTCACCAAACATATATATATATATTATATATATATATATATATGTGTGTGTGTGTGTGTGTGTGTGTGTGTGTGTGATGGAGTCTGTTTCACTCCCCCACCGTTGCTGGTGTGTTTACGACCCCATAACTTAGTGGTTCGGCAAATGATACCGATAGAATAAGTAATAGGCGTATAAAGAATAAACTCTGGGGTAGATTTCTCGACTGAAACCTTTTAAGGTGGTGCTCCAGCATGGCCGCAGTGAAATGACTGAAACAGGTGTAGGGATAAAAGAATAAATAGGAAAAGTATATATATAGTTATACAAGTATATGAATGTATGTATGAATGTGTGTGTGTGTGTGTGTGTGGTGTGTGTAATTTTGAATGGGTGTTTCTGAATGCATTATAAACACACAGAGATATTCACACACATAAGAGGGAAATGTGTAAGCGACTGTCTGCTTCACTGTCAACATGTGTAACCGTGTATTTGTGTTTACCTACAATCAATATTCGTATGCAACCGCGCCCTTGTGCGTATATGTGTGTGTGTGTGTGTGTGTGTGTGTGTGTATTTATTGCTTTAAAAGTGTGTCAGGATCACCCCATAATGTCTGTATGAATATTTCTTTCCATCCGTCTCTGTCATTTCCTTCATTTCTGTTATCTTACTACTTAATTGAACTAATTTCATGTCCACGAAACTATTTTCTTCCATCTGCTCATTTTCTTTATGATCTCCGTCTTGCTCGTTTTCTCTCCCATCCTTTTCAATATAATACTTTTGTTTCCCAACTTATTATTGACACCCATTATATCGCTAAAAGTAGTTCAGCTGGTGTACAATGCAAAGATTTAGGACACCAATTTCTTATGAATTTGTCTCATTATCGAATCTTTCAGTTCAGGAAATCTCTTACAGTCTTCAACATTTCATAAGTCTGTCTCTATTCTTACTTTCATCATTTTTATATATTCTCCAAATCTCTTTTCCCAAAGGCTTATAATTAAGTGAACAAGAACCTTAACACCTCTTTTCACTGTTCTAAATATAATACTCCGTTTTTATCAGAACTAATTTAGTTCGTACCATACAAGAGTATACGGTGGGTTATTCAAAAGAAACCGGAATTTCGCAGTATTATTTTACTCATTTAGTTTTACATGTTTACACTTTTATCGCCTTCAAGATATTCTCTATTTGAATCAATACATTAGTGCAGGCGCATTTTCTGCTGTTTGAAGCAGTGCTCGAACTCTTACGAAGTGATGCCTTTTAATACCTCCGTCATTTTTTTCTTCACCTTTTCCATATCTGCGAATTACGTAGCTCCAGCTTTCGTCACCAGTGATGATCTTTGAAAAAAGATCCGGATCAACCTCCGACTGTTCTTTCAGTTCTCAGCACGCATTCAGTCGTGACTGATTTTGCTCTTCCGTGAGCAAGCGAGCCACAAATTTTGCTGCAACTTTTTTTTATTCGCATTTCCTCGCTCAAAATTCTTTAGCAGGAGTTCTAGGACACAGCAATCATATTAACAAGTTCGTCGTTTGTTCGGTAACAGTCCTCCAAGACCAGTTCGTGAATTTTCATAATGTTTTCATTCCTTCGAGAGGTCAGCGGTCGTTCTGAACGAGGTTGGTCTTCAAGCGACAAATGCCATTCTTAACGTGCGAAAATCAGTCATAAAATTGAGTTTTGCTCATGGCAGCGTCCTTGTAAGCTGTTTGAAGCATGACAACTGTTTTGGCCGCCGTTTTCCCCATCAGAAAACGAAATTTCACGAAAGCATACTGTTCCTTCGTTTCAGCCACCGCAAAAATCGACGAACAGAGAAGTACTGCAAAACAAAGACGCACCACGTGACAATATGACCACAAAGGACAACGTCGATCAGCAGACTATTGCTTGATGGTCGCATCAAGGGGGCACTAGCGGTGGAAGCTTGAACTACAACGGGCTCGTGTCACAAAGAATATTTTCAGTTATTTTGGGGTACCCTGCATCTGCACTTACATATTACATCTTTCATTTAATTCTGTAAAGCTCTACCTGCGACGATTTCATCTCAATCGAAGGAGAGGAGCTTTCTCCGTCCGGGTTGCGGATCCGTGGAACAAGCTGCCAGACGAGATGGTGAAGATGCCGACGACCGCTTTGTTCAAAGCCTCCCTGGACCTCAAGTGGCCTGAACTCTTTACATGAACACCACCCTGTACTTAACTCCATGTCCCCCTACATGGCCTTGCTATTTGCTTTTGAGCCAAATTAACTAACTAACTAACTAACTAACTAGCCGATGCAATCCCTTATATAATCTGGTTGTCTCTGCAGTATTTTGTGTGTACAATTTAGTTTAAGCCATATATAAAAGTGCAATTGCGTATATGTTCTCTTAGTCATTTTCTTGTGCAGATGGTTTAGTTGGTGTAACATCTTGTAAAGTTTAGACCATGCTGGAGCAGCACCTTATTTATGGACTGAATCGTATTTAGTTTATTCTTTATATTGTATTTCCTATTTTGCCATTTTGTCTGAGCATTATCTATTGTTTTTCTTTTTAAGTGAGTTTATTTATTTAAATGTTTCTGCCATGAACCTACACTTCTGGAGATGGATTGTCTGGTGATTGGAAGTGAAATCTAATCTATATAAATGATGTTTAACATTTTCAACACGTTCCTTTGGGATGCGTTTTGCTTTTCGCCTTTATCTTCAATAACGTACGTAGAATTCAAGCACAAGTTTTAGATAAGCTACTGTTCCTTTTGCTATTCATCTTCTAAAGGGTTAATAACATACGAAGCAATCAAATATTGGTTTGAGATTAACCCCACTACGTTTCTGGACTTACGCCTATGTAAAATATCAATATAATGGTGTTATTAGAGTAATGGTGTGTTTATAGTTGAGAGTATCTTTTAAAATGACAGTATCTTTGACAGTCAACATTATCTTTCACAGTTGGCAGTATCATATCTTTGGGAGTACCTCTAACAATCCACAGTATTTTTGACACTGTATTTGACATTCAACGTTATATTTGACAGCTGACAGCAACTTTGGACGCGTATTTCTGACATTTGACAGTATCTTTGAAATTATCTTTGAAATTCGATAAAATCCTTGATAGCATATTTGGCAGTTGACAATATTTCGACCGTTGACAATATATTTGACAATGTCTCTAACTACTATTGAAACTATTTTTTATTGTTGACATCTTATTTAGAGTTAATAGAATACGGGCTATAATTAATGATACACAGTAAAATTAAGTTTGGAATTCCAGGTTATAAGGGATAAAATATTATAATTGTATGGAGAGAGAAGGGGATAGAGAGAAGAGGAAGAAAAGAGAGAGAGGGAGAACAGTGCGGGATAGAGAGATAAATGCAAAAAGAAACGAGTAAAAGCAGGTCAAACTTATGAAAAGTATGCAGGTGTGTTAGGGTTAGGTTTAATTTTAAGATACATCTTGCAGATACTC
>NW_021833244.1:0-2500 GCF_006345805.1 Octopus sinensis
GGCAAGTCTCTTCTACTATAGCCAGGCCGACCAAAGCCTTGTGAGTGGATTTGGTAGATGGAAAAACTGAAAGAAGCCCATCATCGTATATGTATGTATATATATATATAATATGTGTGTGTGTGGTGTGTGTTTGTGTGTCTGTGTTTGTCCCCCTAGCATTGCTTGACAACCGATGCTGGTGTGTTTATGTCCCCGTCACTCTAGCGGTTCGGCAAAAGGGACCGATAGAATAAGTACTGGGCTTACAAAAGAATAAGTCCTGGGGTCGAGATACTCGACGAAAGGTGGTGCTCCAGCTGGACGGCCGCAGTCAAATGACTGAAACAAGAGTAAGAGTAAAAAGAGAGAGAGAGTCAGTATTATTTCCATTTTACGCATAATTTAGACGACCATTTATTCAACCGCATCTTGTATATAACAAGCCAAGTAGCAAGTTGTAAAATCTCAGCCACTTGCTTGATGCAAATCAGTGATTGAAGGGTCACTTTGTCTATATATTGCTTGCTGGAGTGGACTCTGGCCATCTCTCTGGCAAACCAGGTGTTCACGACTGAAAATGAGCAAACTAGCTCAAAACTGAATCGGTCTCACACCCTGTCAAGTGTAATAGGTGGGTAGGGGTTTGCTCCCTGCTTGCAATATAAACAGAGTGCAGGCTACACTATAAAACAGCTGGAGAAGATCTGCCTGGGGTTAAACTAATAGTAACATTGAACAGCCATATTAATGCAGCAATTAACTTACTTTTACCATCGTTACAAACACATAACTCTGAGCACTTTTCAAACTCCACCCATCTAAAACCCGTGGACATATTACAAAAGTCAGAAAGAAAAACGCAGCTCCCATGAATTCCGAAACAATTTTTCACGCTGGGAGTTGATGAAGAATGGAACAAACTGCCGGCATCAGTTGTTAGTTGTCGGAGCACTGCATCCTTCAAAACTTCCATGCTTCCTGAGATTCGCCAACACTACACCTGATTTTCCCCCCTCCATACACACACAAGCATGTATCTGACTCATACATTGTTCGCTTTCCGACATTCTACATTACTGCTGTACTTTATATGCACTTCTGACAAGTTGTGGGTGCACCTGAGCACTGTATACAATAATTTCATATATCATATTATATATATATATATTTATATATATGTATATATATACAAACACAATAATACATGTGTGGTGTGTATCTATCCATCTGTATTGTGTGTGTATATATATATATGTGTGTGTGTGTGTGTGTGTGTGTGGAGGCGCAATGGGCCAGTGGTTAGGGCAGTGGACTCACAGTCGTAGGTCCGTTTTGATTCAGAGAGGGTGTTGTGAGTGTTTATTGAGCGAAAAAACCCTAAAGCTCCACGAGGCTCCGGCGGGGGGGTGGTGATCCCTGCTGTACTCTTTCGCCACAATTTCTCTCACTCTTTCTTCTGTCGGCCTGCTTGCTTAGCAGAGGAGTGACGTCATTTGAAGTTATTTAAAAAAACTGCGAAACGCATTGTGACCAGCTATGTGTAACAACATCTCATAGCTGGTCGATCACGGTGATATATATATAAATAAATATATATATATATTATATATATATATATATATATATATATAATATATTATATATATATATTATATATATAATATATATATATCATCATCATCATCATCGTTTAGCCATCCGCTAGCATGGAAACGGACGCTAAACGATGATGATGATATATATATATATATATATATATAAAACATTATTGGTGAATTGAAGAATGGAGCTGAACGCAGATTGAACAGAAATAGTTTTATTTCATTCTACACGTGTTTCGAAAGGCACAAATTACCAAAATCCGATGAATAATGGGACCATATTGTGTCTTTCTCTTCAGGAAGAAAAAAAGGAAATCCGTTGGAAAAACAAAAACAGACACAGAGGCAGCAGCCAAAAAAACAAATCGAACTGTGTCCTAAGAGCCCATGGCGAAAACTGTTTATCAGTGTATGTTGAGAACCGGTGGGCTGAGAATTCAACAGGTCAGGCATCGGTCAATCATGTGGGTGGTTGGGTGTATAGATGTTCTTTGTGACCGAGAATAAAGTTCTGACTATTTAAAGAATATTGGATGCTTTATAAGGGGCGAGAAAAAATCTACTTAGAGCGTGTGTGTGTGTATACTGTTCTATATATGTGTGTGTTGGCGTAGGGGTAGAAAACATTTTTTTGTGTACCGTGTGCGTTTGATCGTTCGGCTGTCAGTGGCTACTGCCGTGATAACCGTTGGGTGGCAGAAAGAAAAAAAAAAAAAAGTAAAGAAATTATATATATATATTATGTTTTATGTGTGTGTGTGTGTGTTTTCATCTAGCCTGCCTTGACAAGGAAACCCCACGCTGTGAAAAAAAAACAAGCCCCGTTTGTCTTACAGGAGTAATTTCCCTTGCAGTGGTTAATTGTAGATATCTTAAAAGCTATTCAGAATTTGTTACCAAGGGCTATGGGTGCCGGT
>NW_021833244.1:5000-7500 GCF_006345805.1 Octopus sinensis
TATATATACCGGGGTAAACACATAAATGTGGAACAAGGTGGAAAAAAGAGTACTCAAATACCAGTGGTAGAGTAATATGCTTTATTTAAAGCAGCAGAAAATTCAACAAAACCTGTTACTCTGAGTTTCCCGTTGCCGTTCGTCGGACAGTTTTTGCTAGCAAAAATCTTCTGAATTTTCTGCTGCTTTAAATAAAGTATATATATATATATATATATATATAATAACGACGTTAGAAATTTGAAAAGCTAAACGCGAAACCGGTCTTTCTTCTAAACTATGTCATTGTAAGAAAAAAAAATGTTTAATATTCTTCAGATATATTGACTCAAATATATATTTTTTAACCTTTAAGCCTTCTGTAGTTTTTTCACTTTTTACTATTTTCTATATATTCAACCACGTGCTTTCACAAACCAACTTTCTTATCTATATATATATATATATATATATATATATATAACCTTACAGTAGTCTGGAACAACTGAATCTTAGTCAGTCAGTTAAAGGGCTCCACTACCTCAAATGTTCTTGAAATTTAAATCCACATCTTTGTCTATATACCTACCTTCTCTATAATGTTGCCACTTGATATGAAAATGTTTGTATTAATGGAAAACCTCTATAATTGGCTGATGAGTGCTCAGCATTTTAAAACTGTTGTAATACTTAAAACATTTAATAAAATGATATGTATACGAAACGATCGTACCAAATTTACCGGAGTCATTCTTGTTGCTTATTTTGAGTATATATATATATATATGTGGAGGCGCAATGGCCTAGCGGACTCTCGGACGTAGGATCGCAGTTTCGATTCCTAGACCGGGCGTTGTGTGAGTGTTTATTGAGCGAAAACACCTAAAGCTCCACGGGCTCCGGCAGGGGGGTGGTGGCGATCCCTGCAGTACTCTTCGCCACAACTTTCTCTCACTCTTTCTTCTGTTGGCCTGCTCGCTTAGCCAGCGGCGGGGTGGCATCATTTGAAGGCTAAAAAAAATGCGAAGCGCATTGTGACCAGCGATGTGTAACAACATCTGATGGCCCTGGTCGGTCACGGTGATCACGGTTGATATATAATATATATATATATATATATATATATATATATATATATATGCAGGAGTGGCTGTGTGGTAAGTAGCTTGCTAGCCAACCACATGGTTCCGGGTTCAGTCCCACTGCCGTGGCACCTTGGGCAAGTGTCTTCTACTAAAGCCTCGACCCAACAAAGCCTTGTGAGTGAGTATTTGGTAGACGGAACTGAAAGAAGCCTGGTGTATATATGTGTATATATATATATATATGGGTGTGTGTGTGTGTTTGTCCCCCTAGCATTGCTTGACAGCCGATGCTGGTGTGTTTACGTCCACGTCACTTAGCGGTTCAGCAAAAGAGACCGATAGAATAAGTACTAGGCTTACAAAGAATAAGTCCCGGGGTTGATTTGCTTGACTAAAGGCGGTGCTCCAGCATGGCCACAGTCAAATGACTGAAACAAGTAAAAGAGTAAAAGAGTATACAGGGTGTCCATAAAGTCATTTTACAATTTAAAAAATTTATTACAAAAACAAATAAATTATTATTATCGTAAGATCATTACTAACCAGCTTTAGCCAGCAATTTAGTGAAGACGTCCACCAAATATTCTGTGCTGATCTGCAGACTCTGTAGTTGACCAATGATGACACTGATGGCCTTCTTGGATTGTGGAGGCACGTTGACCATCAATGGTAACAGCATGTGGTCAGACACCATCTTCAGGTTCAGCTTCTCGTTGAGGCCAACGCATTTCTTCTTCAGACACTGGATTCCAGGGACCTCTGGTGGAAGAGAGATGAGAGAGTGAGGTGTCATCAAGGGAGAGGAAATGGAGAGAGAGATGGGAAGGGTCGAAAGGAAGAGAGGGAACATTGGGGGAGAAAGAGAGAGGAAGGGGAGGAGAGACAGAGAAATGGGACATGAAAGAGAGAAGGAAGGCATAAGAGAGAAAAAGGGGACATGACAGCGAGAAAATGGGGATAACAGAGAGTGAGAAAAGGTGACATGAAAGAGAGAAGGAAGACGTAAGAGAGGAAAAGGGGAGATGAGAGAGCGAGAAAAAGGGGACATCAGAGGGGACACTGAAAGAAAAAATGGGAAATGAGAGAGAAAAAGGGGACATGAGAGAGGAAAGGGAATATGAGAGAGAAAAGGAAATATGAGAGAGAGAAAGGGTACATGAAAGAGAGAAGGAAGACATAACAGGGAAAAAGGGGACATGAGAGAGTGAGAAAAAGGGGACATGAGAGAGAGAAAGGGTACATGAAAAAGAGAAGGAAGACATAAGAGGGAAAAAGGGGACATGAGAGGGTGAGAAAAAGGGGACATGAGAGAGAGAAAGGGTACATGAAAAAGAGAAGGAAGACATAAGAGGGAAAAAGGGGACATGAGAGGGTGAGAAAAAGGGGTCATGAGAGAGAGAAAGACATAAGAGGGTGAGAAAAAGGGGTTATCAGAG
>NW_021833244.1:12500-35000 GCF_006345805.1 Octopus sinensis
TAAGATAGATAGAAATATAGATAGATAGATAGATAGACGGACGGACGGACGGACGGATGGATGGATAGATAGATAGATGAATATATATATGTATGGATGGATGGATTGATATATAGATAGATAGATAGATGGATGCATAAACAAATAGATACAAAGACAGACAGACAGACGGACAGATAGATACATACATAGATAGATAGACATATAGATAGATGGATGGATGGAAAGATAGATAGATAGATAGAGATAGACAGACAGACAGACAGACAGAGAGATAGATAGATATATAGATAGATAGATAGACATAGATAGATAGATAGATAGACATAGACAGACAGACAGACAGACAGACAGACAGACAGACAGACAGACAGACAGACAGACAGACAGACAGACAGACAGATAGATAGATAGATGGAGATAGGACAGATAGAGAGATAGATGGAGATAGACAGATTGATAGATAGAGAGGCAACACTCACCATTATTAAAAAAATTAAAAATTAATGAATTATTAAACTGATTAGAACTACCAGTGAAGTCATTCTTTTCCTTTTTCAAATACATATACATATATATATATATATATATATATATATATATATATATATATATATATATATATATGGATCTATCTCAGATCTCTCTCTCTCTCTATATATATATATATGTATATATATATATATATATATATATATATATATATATATATATATATATATATATATACATATATATATATATATATATACATACATATGTACACAAAAATGTTACATTCTTATACATACATAGATGCATATGTATGTGTGCGAGTGTGTGTGTATATATATATATAGATGTATGTGTATATATCTATACACATACATGTGTGTGAATGTATATTATATGTATGTATTATATATAATATAATTATTATAATGTTATATATATATATATATCAATATGTTATATATTATATATATATATATATATACAGATGTATATATATATATATCACACAAACCAACTTTCTTATGATATATATATATGTATATGCATATATGTATATGCATATATGTATATATAGTGTGTGTTGTAATATATATAACATATATATATATATATTATATATATATATATATACACCACACGTGTACATGCATACGTCTGTATGCATGCAAGCATGTGCACACACACGCACATGGAGTTTATATACCCACGTCTATGTGGGTGTATATACGTGACGTATATATATATATATATATGCAACAAAACGAGTTGCCTTAAGGTGAACCTCCCCTATTGAATGTGAGATCTTCCTTCTCCCCACCCCTTCTTCCTTCCCTTTATAAACGTAGCCGAAGAAACGCACTTGGTGACCCAGTGAAATGGAGATATCCATTACACACACACACACACACACACACACACACACACACAGAGAAACATATGTAGCTACAGAGATGCACACCCTACATATACATACACAAATACACCATGCACAATGTAGATACACACACACACATACATACACACAATCACATATATACATGCGCAGGAGTGGCTGTGTGGTAAGTAGCTTGCTAACCAACCACATGGTTCCGGGTTCAGTCCCATTGCGTGGCACCTTGGGCAAGTGTCTTCTGCTATAGCCCTGGGCCGACCAGTGCCTTGTGAGTGGATTTGGTAGATGGAAACTGAAAGAAGCTCGTCGTATGTGTGTGTATGCTTGTGTGTCTGTGTTTGACTGTGGCAATGCTGGAGCACCGCCGTGTGGTAAGTAGCTTGCTAACCAACCACATGGTTCTGGGTTCAGTCCCACTGCATGGCATCTTGGGCAAGTGTCTTCTGCTATAGCCCTGGGCCGACCAATGCCTTGTGAGTGGATTTGGTAGGCGGAAACTGAAAGAAGCCTGTCGTATATCTGTATATAATAAAAATAAAACATTGTGTACATTGCTCAGGTGCACTACAACTCCGAAACTACACCTGATTATAAATCAGGTGTAGTTTCGGCGGATTTCGGAAAGCATGAGGGCTTTAAAGGATGCAGTGTCATGGCAGTCATATATATATATATGTATGTGTGTGTATATGTTTGTGTCTGTGTTTGTCCCCCTAGCATTGCTTGACAACTGATGCTGGTGTGTTTACGTCCCCATCACTTAGCGGTTCGGCAAAAGAGACCGATAGAATAAGTACTGGGCTTACAAATAAGTCCCGGGGTCGTGTTGCTCGACTAAAGGCAGTGCTCCAGCATGGCCGCAGTCAAATGACTGAAACAAGTAAAAGAGTAAAATGAGTATGTACATGTATACAAATCGTTTACTTGTTTCAGTCATTAGACAGTGGCCTTGCTGGAGCACTGCTTTGAAGAATTTCTAATTGAATGAATCAACCCTAATGTGTTTTTTATTTTTTTAAGCCTGATATTTATTCTTAATTCTTTACTACCCACAAGGGGCTAAACATAGAGGGGACAAACAAGGACAGACAAACGGATTAAGTCGATTATATCGACCCCAGTGCGTAACTAGTACTTATTTAATTGATCCCGAAAGGATGAAAGGCAAAGTTGACCTTGGCGGAATTTGAACTCAGAACGTAATGGCAGACAAAATTCTTTACTCCCCACAAGGGGCTAAACACAGAGAGTACAAACAAGGACAGACAAACGGATTAAGTCGATTATATCGACCCCAGTGTGTAACTGGTACTTATTTAATTGACCCTGAAAGGATGAAAGGCAAAGTCGACCTCGGCGGAATTTGAACTCGGAACGTAATGGCAAACGAAATACTGCTAAGCATTTTGCCCAGCATACTAACGATTCTGCCAGCTTGCCACCTTGATACTTATTCTATCAATCTCATTTGCTGAACGGCTAAGTTAAAGGGACAGAGACACACCAATACCATTTGTCAAGTGGTGGTAGGGAGGACAAACACAGACACACGCAGAGTTTCACCCACACACTTTCTTGTCCAAGATGCCATACAGTGGAACTGAACCTGGAACCATGTGGTTGGGAAGCAAGCTACTTACCACACAACCAAGGCATACATACACACACACACACATACTTATACGATGGGCTTCTTTCAGTTTCCATCTACCATGTCCTTCAGGGCTTTGGTTTGCCAAGGCTATAGTAGAAGACATTGATCAAGGTGCCATGCAAGGGACTGAACCCAGAACCATGTGGTTGGTAAGCAAGCTACTTACCACCACAACCAAGGCATACATACACACCACACACACATACTTATACGATGGGCTTTTTCAGTTTCCATCTACCATGTCCTCTGAAGGATTTGGTTGCCCAAGGCTATAGCAGAAGACATTGCTCAAGGTGCCATGCAATGGGACTGAACCCAGAACCATGTGGTTGGTAAGCAAACTACTTACCACACAACCAAGGCATACATACACACACACACATACTTATACGATGGGCTTCTTTCAGTTTCCATCTACCATGTCCTCTGAGGGCTTTGGTTGCCCAAGGCTATAGCAGAAGACATTTGCTCAAGGTGCCATGCAATGGGACTGAACCCAGAACCATGTGGTTGGTAAGCAAGCTACTTACCACACAACCAAGGCATACATACACACACACACATACTTATACGATGGGCTTCTTTCAGTTTCCATCTACCATGTCCTCTGAGGGCTTTGGTTGCCCAAGGCTATAGCAGAAGACATTTGCTCAAGGTGCCATGCAATGGACTGAACCAGAACCATGTGGTTGGTAAGCAAGCTACTTACCACACAACCAAGGCATACATACACACACACACACACACACATATATACTTATATGATGGGCTTCTTTCAGTTTCCATCTACCATGTCCTCTCAAGGCTTTGGTTGCCCAAGGCTATAGTAGAAGACATTTGCTCAAGGTGCCATGCAATGGGACTGAACCCAGAACCATGTGGTTGGTAAGCAAGCTACTTACCACACAACCAAGGCATACATACACACACACACATACTTATACGATGGGCTTCTTTCAGTTTCCATCTACCATGTCCTCTGAGGGCTTTGGTTGCCCAAGGCTATAGCAGAAGACATTTGCTCAAGGTGCCATGCAATGGGACTGAACCCAGAACCATGTGGTTGGTAAGCAAGCTACTTACCACACAACCAAGGCATACATACACACACACACATACTTATACGATGGGCTTCTTTCAGTTTCCATCTACCATGTCCTCTCAAGGATTTGGTTGCCCAAGGCTATAGCAGAAGACATTTGCTCAAGGTGCCATGCAATGGGACTGAACCCAGAACCATGTGGTTGGTAAGCAAGCTACTTACCACACAACCAAGGCATACATACATACACACACACACACACACACACATATACTTATACGATGGGCTTCTTTCAGTTTCCATCTACCATGTCCTCTCTAGGCTTTGGTTGCCCAAGGCTATATAGTAGAAGACATTTGCTCAAGGTGCCATGCAATGGGACTGAACCCAGAACCATATGGTTGGGAAGCAAGCTTCTTACCAGACAGAAACACAGACAGACAAACAGACAGACAGACAGGTATATGCAGGTTGTTCATAAATTATCTTTACAGCTTCAACAATTTAATTATTAAAGTTGAAAGCCATCAATCAATTTCTTAGCAAACAATGGCGCCCACGTAGAAGTGTTATGATGTTTCTAATAAAACTTTTATTGTTTGCCAATGTTTCCCAATAAACTTAGCTGAGTTATTCAGTTTCCTTTCACTGTTTTCTGACTTTTTTTTTTCAAATTGTAAAGTTTATTTATGGACACCCTGTGTCTCTTAGCTTAATGGTCAGGGCCTCTTAGATTAACGATTGGCGGGGGCCTCTTAGATTAACGATTGGAGGGCCTCTTAGCTTAATGGTCAGGGGCTTCTTAGATTAATGATCGGAGGCCTCTTAGATTAATGATCAGGGGCTTCTTAGCTTAATAATCAGGGGCCTCTTAGCTTAATAATCAGGGGCCTCTTAGATTAACGATTGGAGGGCCTCTTAGATTAATGGTCAGGGGCTTCTTAGATTAATGATCGGGGGCCTCTTAGATTAATGATCAGGGGCTTCTTAGCTTAATAATCAGGGGCCTCTTAGCTTAATAATCAGGGGCCTCTTAGATTAATGGTCAGGGGCCTCTTAGATTAATGATAGGGGGGGCCTCTTAGATTAATGATCAGGGGCCTCTTAGATTAATGATAGGGGGGGCCTCTTAGATTAATGATCAGGGGCCTCTTAGATTAATGGTCAGGGGCCTCTTAGATTAATGATCAGGGGCCTCTTAGATTAATGATAGGGGGGGGCCTCTTAGATTAATGATCAGGGGCCTCTTAGATTAATGGTCAGGGACCTCTTAGATTACTGATCAGGGGCCTCTTAGATTAATGATAGGGGGGGGCCTCTTAGATTAATGATCGGGGGCCTCTTAGATTAATGATAGGGGGGGCCTCTTAGATTAATGATCAGGGGCCTCTTAGATTAATGGTCAGGGGCCTCTTAGATTAATGATCAGGGGCCTCTTAGATTAATGATAGGGGGGGCCTCTTAGATTAATGATCAGGGGCCTCTTAGATTAATGGTCAGGGGCCTCTTAGATTAATGATCAGGGGCCTCTTAGATTAATGATAGGGGGGCCTCTTAGATTAATGATAGGGGGGACCTCTTAGATTAATGATCAGGGGCCTCTTAGATTAATGATAGGGGGGGCCTCTTAGATTAATGATCAGGGGCCTCTTAGATTAATGATAGGGGCCTCTTAGATTAATGATCAGGGGCCTCTTAGCTTAATGATCAGGGGCATCATAGCTTAATGGTCAGGGGTGTCTCAGCTTAATGCTACAGAGCACTCAGCCGGAATTTGAGAGGCACAGGGTCCAATTCTCAAAAGAGGTTTGCTGGTAATTTTTTTCCATCTCCTAAAGGCTATTTACCTGTTTTTCTAAGCATTCAAGAATTCCTTTATTTTCTATAGAATACTGACACACTCGTCATCACCATCATCATCGTTTAATGTCTGCTCTCCATGCTGGGCATGGGTTGGACAGTTTTACATGGAGCTGGCCATTAGGCAGCTGTCCAGACTCCAGCTGGTCTGGTTTCTATGGCTGGATGCCAACCACTTAGCAGAGTGTGCTGGGTGCTTTTTATGTGCCACCAGCACCTAAAAGAACTAGGCTCAAAGTGTGGAAAACAGGGATTTTATTTAGCTTGACATGTCTATCAAGTACAGCAAATCACCACATCTCCCAGTCCCCTGTCATTTCCTCATTGAGACCCAGTGTCTAAAGATCCTTTATTAACATGTCTTATCAAGTACAGCAAATCACCACATCTCCCAGTCCCCTGTCATTTCCTCATTGAGACCCAGTGTCTAAAGATCCTTTTTTAACAGGTCTTATCAAGTACAGGCAATCAACACATCTCCCAGTCCCCTGTCATTCCTCCTCTTGAGACCCAGTGTCTAAAGATCCTTTTTTAACAGGTCTTATCAAGTACAAGCAAACACCACATCTCCCAGTCCCCTGTCATTTCCTCATTGAAACCCAGTGTCTAAAGATCCTTTATTAACATTTCTTATCAAGTACAGCAAATCACCACATCTCCCAGTCCCCTGTCATTTCCTCATTGAGACCCAGTGTCTAAAGATCCTTTTTTAACAGGTCTTATTATCAGTACAGCAAATCACCACATCTCCCAGTCCCCTGTCATTTCCTCATTGAGACCCAGTGTCTAAAGATCCTTTCTTAACATGTCTTATCAAGTACAGCAATCACCACATCTCCCATCCCCCTGTCATTTCCTCATTGAGACCCAGTGTCTAAAGATCCTTTTTTAACAGGTCTTATCAAGTACAGCAAATCACCACATCTCCCAGTCCCCTGTCATTTCCTCATTGAGACCCAGTGTCTAAAGATCCTTTTTTAACATGTCTTATCAAGTACAGCAAATCACCACATCTCCCAGTCCCCTGTCATTTCCTCATTGAGACCCAGTGTCTAAAGATCCTTTCTTAACATGTCTTATCAAGTACAGCAAATCACCACATCTCCCAGTCCCCTGTCATTTCCTCATTGAGACCCAGTGTCTAAAGATCCTTTCTTAACATGTCTTATCAAGTACAGCAAATCACCACATCTCCCAGTCCCCTGTCATTTCCTCATTGAGACCCAGTGTCTAAAGATCCTTTCTTAACATGTCTTATCAAGTACAGCAAATCACCACATCTCCCAGTCCCCTGTCATTTCCTCATTGAGACCCAGTGTCTAAAGATCCTTTCTTAACATGTCTTATCAAGTACAGCAAATCACCACATCTCCCAGTCCCCTGTCATTTCCTCATTGAGACCCAGTGTCTAAAGATCCTTTTTTAACATGTCTTATCAAGTACAGCAAATCGACACATCTCCTGGTCCTTTGTCATTTACTCAGTGAGCCTCAGCGTCTGAAGATCCTTTCTCACCACTTCATCCCACGTCTTCTTGGGTCTACACCTTCCACAAGTACCCTCCAAAATTAGCGCTTGGCACTTCTTTACACACCTGTCTTCATTCATACGCATCACACGGCCACACAAGCACAGTCTTCTCTCTTGCATGTTTACATATTTGGATTTTTCCAGATGATTTTTAGCAATTTTTATCTCCATGTTATATCATTAATTTGATACAACTTGTTGCCAAACTTTGCTAGCTTGCTTACCAACCACATGGTTCCGGGTTCAGTGTCTTCTACTATAGCCTCGGGCAAGTGTCTTCTACTATAGCCTCGGGCTGACCAAAGCCTTGTGAGTGGATTTGGTACATGGAAACTGAAAGAAGCCCATCGTATATATGTATATGTATATATGTGTGTGATGATAGATAGATAGATAGATAGATAGATAGATAGATAGATAGATAGATAGATAGACAGACAGATAGACAGATAGATAGACAGAGAGACAGATAGATAGACAGGTAGATAGACAGATAGATATATATAGGTAGGTAGATGGATATACATAGATAGGTAACAGACAGACAGACAGACAGATAGACAGATAGATAGATAGACAGACAGACAGACAGAGATAAAGAAGGACAGATAGATAGATCAACAGACAGACAGGTAAGGAGGATTGATTGAAGGTGAGTAGATAAATGGGTAAGGTAGACAGGTAAACAAAAACATATATATACATAAGTAGATAAAAGGTAAACATGAAGATACAAAGCTAAATCAATAGACAGACAGACAGACGAAGATATATCTATGATACATCTGTGTGTGTGTGTGTGTGTGTCTGTGTGCTCGTATGTATATATATATATCTCTTTTTTACTCTCTTTCCTTTTACTTGTTTCAGTCATTTGACTGCGGCCATGCTGGAGCACCACCTTTAGTCGAGCAAATCGACCCCGGGACTTATTCTTTGTAAGCCCAGTACTTATTCTATCATCTCTCTTTTGCCGAACCGCTAAGTGACAGGGACGTAAACCACCAGCATCGGTTGTCAAGCAATGCTAGGGGACAAACACAGACACACAACACACACATATATATATATATATATACGACAGGCTTCTTTCAGTTTCCGTCTACCAAATCCACTCACAAGGCATTGGTCGCCCGAGGCTATAGTAGAAGACACCTTGCCCAAGATGCCACGCAGTGGGACTGAACCCGAACCATGAGGTTGGTTAGCAAGCTACTTACCACACACGCCACTCCTGCACCTATATATATATATATATATATATATATATATATATATATATATATACTATATAATATAAATATTAGGGATAAATCCAAATTTACAGGGAAAAATCAGATTTAGGATTGAATCCATTTTATAGTAAAATATTATATTATATAAATTAGAGACAAAACCACTATTAGGCAAATCAAACAAAGAAAGACTTAAGCCAATACATAAATTAATTTATATAAATTTAGAAATTTAACAATTATAAATAACCACTACGATCGTTTCATGTCTTATTTCAGCACATCTTTGAGACATTCTTCAGGTGGTTTCAGAATATTCTTGGCGAGTTTTAAACAATGAACTCATTGTTTAAAACATGCCAAGAATATTCTGAAACCACCTGAAGAATGTCTACTACTCATAGATTTGATGACTGAAGACACGAAACGATCGTAGTGGATATTAATAATTGTTACATTTCTAAATAATATAAATTAATTTATGTATTGGCTTAAGTTTTTCTTTGTTTGATTTGCATAATAGTGGTTTTGTCTCTAATTTATTATAATATATATATATATATATATATATACACAAACACACATAATTAGACAGATATGTAGATTGATAACAGACCTTTGCAATTAATGGATAAATTATTAAAATATATAGATGTTCCTGTGTGTGGCGGCAACACAGATATACATACACATACACACACACACACACACACACAGAGTAGGTGTAGGAGTACATATGCGTGTCAATAACTACATTCATATATATATATATATATATATATATTATATATATATTATATATATAAAGTTAATCCAAACAAGAAGCACAAAAAAACACAACAACGCGAGGACGTGGAAACAAATAGTATTATTGGACTCTCAGGAAAAAGGAGGTGTTTTAACGTTTCGAGCGAAGCTCTTCGTCGGACATAGGAGAAGGAAGATCTAGAGAAGGGAAGACAGAGGGATAAAAATCGCCAATGATATATACATATGCGCGTATGTGTGTACTTGTGTGTGTATGTAAAGTTCCATATTCACTGTGTTTATATCGACCTGTCTGTATGCCAGTGTGTAAACCTATGCACATACATGCGCAGGAGTGGCTGTGTGGTAAGTAGCTTGCTAGCCAACCACATGGTTCCGGGTTCAGTCCCACTGTGTGGCATCTTGGGCAAGTGTCTTCTGCTATAGCTCTGGGCCGACCAATGCCTTGTGAGTGGATTTGGTAGACGGAAACTGAAAGAAGCCTGTCGTATATGTGTATATATATATATAGTGTATGTGTGTGTGTGTGTCTGTGTTTGTCCCTCTAGCATTGCTTGACAACCGATGCTGGTGTGTTTAGGTCTCTGTCAATTAGTGGTTCAGCAAAAGAGACCGATAGAATAAGTACTGGGCTTACAAAAGAATAAGTCCCGGGGTCGATTGCTCGACTAAATGCGGTGCTCCAGCATGGCCGCAGTCAAATGACTGAAACAAGTAAAAGAGTAAAAGAGTGTGTGTGTGTTGTGTGTGTGTGTTTGTGGTGTGTACACATGCGTATATATACATGTATGTACATATATTTACATGCCTGTGCTTGCGTATATACATTTATAAACATAGATCAGTATATATATAGCACAAACAGTATGTGGACACATGCTCATATATTTGTATGTAGATATATGTATATATATACAAACATCTAAGTATGGAGATGTGCATGCCTACGTATATATGTATGTACATACATACATACGTACATAAATAGAACCTCAATGTATGGACACACATATATACTTGTACTTATGTATATCTATACATACATATATTTGCATGTTATATATATATATATATATTATATATATATATATATATGTATATACACACATCCATACATCTATTTATATGTGTATATATTCATAAATATATATGGATGTACATAGATATATATGTATATGTATATACATATGTATGTGTATATATGTTTGTGTATATGTGTGTGAGTGTGTGTGTGTATATATACATATATACATTTATATACATGTATATACACAGGTATATATACATGTATGTACACGCATATATCTATATAATATATATATTTATGTACGTGTAATATATCTATATATACGTGTGTGTGTGTGTGTGTATATATATATATACGTATAAGTAAATGCATGTATGTACACAAACACACACACATATACATATATATATATACATCTAGATAATATATACATATATATATATTATACATATATATTATATATACACATATATATATATACCCATATACATATATATATATTATATCATATATATATATATATACATATATATATACACATACATATATATATACACATATATATATATACACATATATATACATATATACATATATATACATTATATATATATACACATATATATACATATATACATATATATACATATATATATATATATACATATATATATATATATATATTTGTGTATATACATGTATGTACGTACACATATTTACATTTACAGATATATACACACACAGACACACACACACACACACCCAAACAGACACAAAAGTCTTTGTGCTATAAACACACAAAAGCTGAAACAAGCGAAGTTTACATCCTGCCACAATGGACATAAAAGCAGCGAACAGTGTGCAACAGGATGTTGCTTAACTGCCCCTGGCAACCATCACCTCCGCATCACGGCGGCGCTAGTGGTGGTGGTGGTGGTGGTGGCGACGGCGGCAGCAGCACCAGCAGCGGCGGTGGTGATGGTGGTGGAGGTGGTGACAGTGGTGGTGGTGGTTACAGTGGTGGTGGTGGCGGTGGTGACGGTGGCGGTGGTGGTGGTGACGGTGGTGGTGGTGACTGTGGTAGTGGTGGTGATGGTGGTGGCGGTGCCAGTGGTGACGGTGGTGGAGGTGGTAACGGTAGTGGTGGTGGTGGTGGTGGTGGTGGTGACGGTGGTGGTGGTGCCGGTGGTGGTGGTGGTGGGGGGGGGGGGGTGGCGACGGCGGCGACGGCGGCAGCAGCACCAGCAGCGGCGGTGGTGATGGTGGTGGAGGTGGTGACGGTGGTGGTGGTGGTGGTGGTGGTGACGGTGGTGGTGGTGCCGGTGGTGGTGGTGGTGGTGGTGGCGACGGCGGCAGCAGCAGCACCAGCAGCAGCAGCGGTGGTGGTGGTGGTGGTGGTGGTGGTGGGTTGCCATACTGACACACCTGACCGCCAACTGACCGATAATGACTGGACTCCATTAGCGATTGGAAGCTTTGTGGGAAAAAAAAAAGGGGATGGGGGGGGGCAAAATCAAACAAAAAATAAATAAAGAAATCAGAGACATCCAGCGACATCAGATCAATAACAGATTGCATTGAAGCTTGGAGACAGATGCAGTTTATACTGCACAAAACACGTCGCGTACACAAGCATGCACACACAGACACACACACACACTATATATATATATATATATACTCTCTTTTAGTCTTTTACTTGTTTCAGTCAGTTGACTGCGGCCATGCTGGAGCACCGCCTTTAGTCGAGCAACTCGACCCCGGGACTTATTCTTTTTTGTAAGCCCAGTACTTATTCTATCGGTCTCTTTTTGCCGAACCGCCAAGTGACGGGGACGTAAACACACCAGCATCGGTTGTCAAGCAATGCTAGGGAGACAAACACAGACACACACACACATATATATATATACATATACATATATACGATGGGCTTCTTTCAGTTTCCGTCTACCAAATCCACTCACAAGGCATTGGTCGGCCCGAGGCTATAGCAGAAGACTATATATATATATATATATATATATATATATATATATATATACGATAGGCTTCTTTCAGTTTCCGTCTACCAAATCCACTCACAAGGCTTTTGGTTGGCTCGAGGCTATAGCAGAAGACACTTGCCCAAGGTGCCACGCAGTGGGACTGAACCCGGAACCATGTGGCTGGTAAGCAAGCTACATACCACACAGCCACTCCTGCGCCTATATACACAGCCACTCAAAGACCGTGGCCATGCTGGAGCACTGCCATTGTAATCACCTTTCCACTTTCCACCTTTGTCGGAGCGGCTTTTGGTGAAGGATGGAGTTCGATGCTACTGCCCTCTTTTGAGTTTCTTGCTTAGATATTGGCTCATCCGGGATCTCGGCAAGCCAGAGGTCAAGTTCCCGTTTGAAAACGTCTACGTCCACTCCATAGAGGCTCCTCAGGTGCTTCGGCAGATAGTTAAACAGCTGTGGCTGTGTGGTAAGAAGTCTGTGTCCCAACCACATCGTTCTGGGTTCGGTCCCACTGTGTAGCACCTTGGGCAAGTGTCTTCTACTATAGCCTTGGGCCAACCAAAACCTTGTGAGTGGATTTGGTAGACGGAAACTGAAAGAAGCCCATCTGTGTTTGCTACCCACCATCAGTTGTCCAACGATAGTGATGTTTGTGTCCCTGTGACTTAGCAGTTCGGCAGAATAAGTACTAGGATTATGAATAATAAGTCCCGGGGTCAATTTGTTCAGCTACAATTCTGTACATGTCAAGGCAATTGGCTGATCCCTCATTATAATTATGTTTATAATTATAGAATAGTGTGTGTGTGTGTGTGTGAGTGTGTGTGTGTGAGTGTGTGTGTGTGAGTGTGTGTGTGTGTGTGTGTGTTTTTTCTGTTTCAGCTCAGAGCTGCGGCCATGCTGAAGCACCGCTGTATATATATATATATATATATATATATATATAAACAATATAATATATTTATGGATATGCATATACATACATACATATATATATATATATATATATATATATATATATATATATATATATATATATATGTATGTATGTATGTTATGCATATCCATAAATATATATATATTTATGGATATGCATATACATACATATATATATATATATATAATATATATATATATATATATATATATATATATCTATGTATGTATGTATGTATATGCATATCCTAAATATTATATATTTGTTTTATATATATATATATATATATATTCAATTAGAAGTTAAATTAGCCTCATTAAGGGATGGTATCATCCAATTAATTACTGGGTTAATACCTAATAATTGTTGTGAACGCTAATATTCATAAAACAATAGGTTTGTATACATAAATGATGGTTTATAATCGTTTGACAGAAAGTAAGGAAATGTCGATATAACATTTAATAAAAATTTATTATCTGCAAAAATCAAACATGGTCTCTTAGAGCTGTTTCAATGATTCTTGCAGATAATAAATTTTTATTAAATGTTATATCGACATTTTCTTACTTTCTTTTGAATAATTATAAACAATGATGTATATATATGTTGGTTGGAAGCACTCCGTCGGTTATACGACGAGGGTTCCGGCTGATCCGATCAACGGAACAGCCTGCTCGTGAAATTAACGTGTAAGTGGCTGAGCACTCCACAGACACGTGCACCCTTAACGTAGTTCTCGGGGATATTCAGCGTGACACAGAGAGTGACAAGGCCGGCCCTTTGAAATACAAGTACAACAGAAACAGGAAGAAAGAGTGAGAGAAAGTTGTGGTGAAAGAGTACAGCAGGGATCACCACCATCCCCTGCCGGAGCATCATGGAGCTTTAGGTGTTTTTGCTCAATAAACACTCACAACAACCGGTCTGGGAATCGAAACCGCGATCCTACGACCGCGAGTCCACTGCCCTACCCACTGGGCCATTGCGCCTCCACATAGAGTGGCAGGAATATGGCTGCAGTGAGCATTCCGAATGCCCGTCGAATCAAAAACAGAATTCCGCGCGCTTTGTTGGCAGCATGGACGCACTGGGCTGAAGGTGAAAAGGAGGAATCCACCAAGATACCCAGGTCCTTTACCTGATCGGTCCTCTCTCAGCAGCAGACGACCCGGCTCGAAATCAAGTTGAGTTGCAGGAGTAGAGCCGACAGGCAGATGACAGCACTTTGACACGTTCAGACACAGGTCCCAATCGTTAGACCACTTCCAATTTGGTGGAGGCATCGACGAAGATCCTCTATACTACCGCGAGGAGCGACCAGTTTGATATCGTCGGCAAATAGAAGGGTGTGTTGCGTGAGGTCGTCGGGCAAGTCATTTATGAAGACTAAGAACAACAAGGGCCCAAGCACTGAACCTTGAGGCACGCCACTGCTCGCACTGGAGACGTCGGACCGCGAACCATTAACTTGAACTTGGAAGGAGCGATCTGAGAGGAAGGCACCAACCCATCGTACAATATCCGGATGGAAACTATATGCTTGAAGCTTGACAAGTAGTAGGCGGTGGTTTACCGAGTCAAAAGCTTTGGCAAAGTCCAATTGTATATATATAGTTCATAGATGAGATCCAGATATTCTGCACATAGAATATACTTAGTAGACCTCAAGAGGTTTAAATTTGAGTGGGTTTAGAAGTAAATGTAAGGATATGCAAGTGAAACAGTTCAATATATAAAGTACTAGCAGCATAGCCCGGCATTGCCCGGGTATGTAAGAGCCCCTGGAGCAGACATGATGCTCGCTGTGAATTTTAAAGAAATTCCTGCCAATTTGAGAAAGATATTGTCGAAAATATGTCATCTTGAATTTGAACGCGATTTCCCAAAATGGCATGATTTTATCGATTTTTTCTGATGGTAAGGTATTGCATGGAAAACTAACATCAGAATTAAGTTTCTTAGGGTAACATTAAGCTTCACCATGAGTTTGGTGAAAATCGATTGCAAGTTGCGAAAACTACAACAGAAAATGTGTTGTAAATAAAAAGCTTAGATTTTCAACCCCATGTCGAATTTATCGATTTTTTTCAGAACTGGGGGAATTTTTCGAAGTTTTCGCTGCGTTACTTTTGAATTATGACATGGGGCTATGTGTGTGTCAAGTTTCATCAGAATCGGTTGAAAGCCGTGGTCAGGGTGAGGGTACAACCTGACAGACACACAGACAGACAAACTGCCGTTTATATATAGAGAGAAGAGATATGAAATACATGAAATGCAAAAAATGTATACATGTACACATATAAAAAGGTCCAACTTACACGGAATACAAATGGTCCATAAGAATGTCTGTAGATTGATTGCATCATACAATGTGACAACTCCCTGTCTTCAGGGAAGAGATCTTACATTTGAGATGTCAAAGGAGAGAATCTACAAACATTGTTATGGACGACTGAGCCTCCTGAAACAGCTGTTGGGTTTGCAGTACTTTTCCCACCACCCCTTTAAATCTCTGTACAGTTTGTACAATCGACTCCAGAGGTTCTCAATAGGGTTCAGGTCAGGTGACTGGCCAGCACGTACTCCTCGCCACCAAAGAGGTATCCCGTACTATCTCAACGTACTTTGCTGCGTTGATGTTGCCTTCGACGGCATAGAGCTGCCCAACACCACTGTAGCTGAACGCCCCTCACACCATCAGAGCACCCCCACCATGCTTCATGGTGAACAAATCAAGGGTGCTAATTAATTTTTGACGGTAGTGTATTGCAGCAGTCCTTCAGTATTGGGCCTGTAATCAGGCCTTTTGCGACACCCTAAAAGACAAGGACTTTTCAGCACTCCCTTGCATATGTATACTCTCTTTTTGCTTGTTTCAGATATTTGACTGTGGTCATGCTGGAGCACCGCCTTTAGTCAAGCAAATCGATCCCAGGACTTATTCTTTGTAAGCCTAGTACTTATTCTATCGGTCTCTTTTGCCAAACCGCTAAGTTACAGGGACATAAACACACCAGCATTGGTTATCAAGTGATGTTAGGAGGAGAAACACAGACATACAAATATATACATACACATACATACATATATATACATATATACGAACGGCTTCTTTCAGTTTCCGTCTACCAAATCCACTCACAAGGCTTTGGTTGGCCCGAGGCTATAGTAGAAGACACTTGCCTAAGGTACCATGCAGTGGGACTGAACCCGGAACCATGTGGTTCGTAAGCAAGCTACTTACCACACAGCCACTGTCCATATGCAAAGCTGTGTGGTATGGAGTCTACTTCCCAACTACATGGCTCTGGGTTCAATCCCACAGGGTGTAACACCATGGGCCAGTGTCTTCAACTAGAGCCTTGGGCCATGGAAAGCCTTGTGAATGGCTTTGATAAATGGAAACTGAAAGAAGCCCGTCATATGTGTGTGTGTGTGTGTGTGTGCGTATTGCCTCAAGGAGACATTTGTTTATGCATTCTGCAAACAACATATCCCGTAATTCTTCAGTTCTGAAGTATGTGGATCGGAGCTGGGGGGAAGGGGGGGGGGAGAAAGGGAGGGGGGGGGTAAATAAAATTTTTCAGCCACTTGTAAGGGTTGGGGACAGGAAGAACATCCGACTGGAGGAGACAGCCTCAGTTAAGTGTCCCCTGGCTTATGTTATCTTAGAAGGAAACAAATAGGGAACAGCTGTGTGTGTGTGTGTGTGTATGCTGATAATACACTTGCATATATGTGTGTATATGTGTGTGTGTGTAGAGCGAGAGAGAAAGAGAGAGAGAAAGGGAGAGTGCACACAAACATATATATATATATATACAATTTAATAAATAAAATATATGCATACATACATACATATATGTACGTACCTACATCTATATGTATATATACATGCATATATATATACATGCATATATATATATGAGTACAGGACACCACAAATAAACGTAGAACACAACGAGAAATGAAAACATATATATATATATATAGACAAATATACATACATACATACATGCGTATGTGCTGCATGAGTGGGTGTATGTAAATACAAATATGAAAACATACATATATACACACGTGTATATAGGCACAAACACATCTACATGTATAGATGTATACACATTCATACACACACACACCACACACACACACACACACACCTATCCATGCAAAAATATATATATATATATATACACACACATACACATATATATAAATATATACACACACACACGTATATACATGCACACACACATATACACACATATATACAAGCACACATACACATACAGACATATACACACACACATATATACACACACACATACACATATATATAAATATATACACACACACATATACACACATGCACACACACACACACATGCACACACATATACACACATATATACAAGCACACATACACATACAGACATATGCACACACACATATATACACACACATACACATATATATATACATATATACACACACACATACACATATATATACATATATATACACACGCATATACACACATGCACATACACACACACACATGTATATACATGCACACACACATATACACACATATATACAAGCACAAATACACATACAGACATATATGCACACATATATACACACATACACATATATATACATATATATATACACATGCACATACACACACACACATGTATATACATGCACACACACATATACACACAGACATATATGCACACACACACATACACATATATATACATATATATACACACACATATACACACATGCACATACACACACACACATATATACATGCACAAATACACATACAGACATATATGCACACACACATATATACACATACACATATATATACATATATATACACATATACACACATGCACATACACACACACACACACACGTATATACATGCACACACACACATACACACACGCGTTTACACACACACACACACTGTAAATTGCCAGTTAAAACATTAAACAGAAACTAAGGAGGTTGTGTCAGCGAGAAACAGGTTTTTGGAATTAATGTTGTTTATACAGGATTGGAGGGGAGGGGGAACAGGGGGGAAGGGGTGGCGGTGGCGGTGGGGGGTGGCGGTGACAGCAACCGGTGTAGTTGTATTGGCGGTAGTGTTGATGGTGGTGTAGAGGCTTTTACTGATGATCATAGAGATGATGGTGGTGGTGTGGGTTGTAGTGATGGAAGTAGTGGTGGCGGTGGTGGTGAGAGTGGTGATGGTATTGGTGGTGGTGGTGGTGGTGGTGGTTGTAGTGATGGAAGTAGTGGTGCTGGTGGAAGCGGTGATGGTATTGGTGGTGGTGGTTGTAGTGATGGAAGTGGTGGTGGTGGGGGTGGTGGGAGTGGTGATGGTATTGGTGGTGGTGGTGGTGGTTGTAGTGATGGAAGTAGTGGTGCTGGTGAAAGTGGTGATGGTGGTGGTGGCTGTAGTGATGGAAGTAGTGGTGGCGGTGGTGGTGAGAGTGGTGATGGTATTGGTGGTGGTGGTGGTGGTTGTAGTGATGGAAGTAGTGGTGGTGGTGGGGGGGTGGTGGGAGTGGTGATGGTGGTGGTGGTTGTAGTGATGGAAGTGGTGGTGGTGGGGGTGGTGGAGTGGTGATGGTATTGGTGGTGGTGGTGGTGGTTGTAGTGATGGAAGTAGTGGTGCTGGTGAAAGTGGTGATGGTGGTGGTGGTGGTTGTAGTGATGGAAGTAGTGGTGGCGGTGGTGGTGAGAGTGGTGATGGTATTGGTGGTGGTGGTGGTGGTTGTAGTGATGGAAGTAGTGGTGGTGGTGGGGGTGGTGGGAGTGGTGATGGTGGTGGTGGTTGTAGTGATTGATGGTCATGGTGATGGTGGTGGTGGTTGTAGTGATGGAAGTAGTGGTGCTGGTGGGAGTGGTGATGGTATTGGTGGTGGGGTAGTTGTAGTGATGGAAGTAGTGGCGGTGTGAGTGGTTGTATAGTGGTGGTGGTGGTGATGGGAGTGGCGATGGTAGTAGCTCATGATTACAACATGGTGGCAGCTGTTTAACCCTAGGTTGGTGCTGATCCAGCAGACCTGTCTATCAGAGGCATCCCAGCCGCAACTGGACACGGCATAGTGCACCTCTGAGTACATCATCTAATGTACCCTTTTGCCTAAATCATGGACACAACCTTAGAAACGTCACGTGATGGTGGCGACCCCTTTCCTCCTCCTCCTCCTCCTCTTCCTCCTCTTCCTCCTGCCCCAACAAATAACGACAGACATCAATTATTGTCATCATCTCTGAGATGATGATGACAGCAATGGTGTGCGGGGAGGTGGGGCAGAGAAAACTGGAAGAAGTGATGATGATGATGATGATGATGACGATGATGATGATGATGGTGTTGGTGGCCACGTTGATGATGCAAGAGATTGGCGGTGGGGGCGGCGGTGGTGGTGGTAAGGATGATGGTACTGGAATTGATTGCAGGGATGCTGGTAATGATCATGTTGACTGCTTGTTGATGACGGTGATGATGAGGATATAGATGATTATTATGATGACGATGGTGGTGGTGGTGGTGGTGGTGGTTTTTATGAAAATGATGGTGATGACAACAATGGATATAATGATGACAATGATGATGACGATGATGGTGGTGGTGATGATACTGATGATGTTGATGATGATGATGACGATGATGATGATGTCAATAATGATATTGATGATGACGATGATGATGGAGGTGATGATGATGATGTCAATGATGATACTGATGATGACGATGATGATGGAGGTGATGATGATGATGACGATGTCAATGATGATGATGATGATGTCAATGATGGTGATGATGATGACGATGGTGGTGGTGATAATGAAAAATAGTGGTGATGAGAATGATGATAGTGTTGGTGATGATTGTGATGACTATGGCATAGATGACGATGACAGAGGTGGTGGTGATCATTATGATGCCGATGGAGATGATGATGATACTGATGGTGGTGACGATGACGGAGATGATGATGATGCTGATGGTAACGACTGGTGGTGGTCGTCGTGATGGTGGTGATGACGACGATGGCAACGATGATCTTGACGATGACGATTCTGCAGCAACTGATGCAGCAGCTGCTGATGATGACAGATGATACTGACGTGGTCTCACATCCTGCCTTCCCGACCCAAACACAGAAAACCCCTTCAAATGTAAACACATCTCCAAACTAAAACAAATATTTTCTCTTCTCTTCAAACACATTTTCAAATCCACCCTCGCCCATCCCCACTGCCCATCCTGGCATTTCACTGCCTCACATTTCCAAAACTTACCTACGCCTTAGCACAGAAAACCATCATCATCATCATCATCATCATATTATTATTATTATTATTATTATTATTAAGGTGGCGAGCTGGCAGAATCGTTAGCACGCTGGCTGAAATGCTTAGTGGTATTTCATCTGTCGCTATGTTCTGAGTTCAAATTCCGCCAAGGTTGACATCCTTTTGGGGTGGATTAAATTAGTACCAGTTACACACTGGGGTCAATTAAATAAATACCAGTTATCCAGTGGGTTTGATTAAATATGTGCCAGTCACACACTGGGGGTCGATGTCACTGAATTAATTCCTTCCCAAAATTTAAGGCCTTGTGCCAATAATAGAAGGGACTATTATTATTGAGTGAGAGAGCAGTTCATGCCACCAAAGTGACACTGAGGTAAAATATACAAAGCCCAGTATAACCATCATGACTACCCGTGTGATAAGGGTACACCAGGCACATGCATCACAACCATATGTGCGCGACATGGTGATCTGATATCAAGATAAAACCAGCACATGACTTTGCAAGTGGGGCCCAGTTAGAATTTTCTTCTGGTCAAATAACCCATCCCACTCAAAAGGTCCCTGAATAAGGGTTGTTTAAGGATGTTGAGCGAAACACCCATGTTTCCAGAGGTGAATTATCCAAACCCTAAAGAATCCCTCTCAACACATGGCTATGATGCTCCCCCACTACTTCTGCTTGTGATCAGAGATGCACATATCGTCAGCCACCAAGGGACATGCTCAACTGGTAACGGTCAAACAACTGACAAGCAAATCTGTGGTATTGAGAAGAATAAGGCGGCGAGTTGGCAGAAACGATAGCACGCCGGATGAAATGCTTAGCGGTATTTCGTCTGCCGTTACGTTTTGAGTTCAAATTCCGCCGAGGTCGACTTTCTCTTTCATCCTTTCGGGGTCGATAAATTAAGTACCAGTTACGCACCAGGGTTGATGTAATCGACTTAATACCTATGTCTGTCCTTGTTTGTCCCCTCTATGTTTAGCCCCTTGTGGATAATAAAGAAATAGGTATTGAGCAGAATATTTGCTGTAGCCCATCTTTTACACCAAGACAAAACAATGTACATGATAACACTTCCAATCAGTTAAGATCAGAAGCCATGAGAGCCACTGCCTGGAACTGCATCAGGGCATTAGCAAATCTGTGGTATTGAGCAGAATATTTGCTGTAGCCCATCTTTTACACCAAGACAAAACAATGTACATGATAACACTTCCAATCAGTTAAGATCAGAAGCCATGAGAGCCACTGCCTGGTACTGCATCAGGGCATTAGCAAATCTGTGGTATTGAGCAGAATATTTGCTGTAGCCCATCTTTTACACCAAGACAAAACAATGTACATGATAACACTTCCAATCAGTTAAGATCAGAAGCCATGAGAGCCACTGTCTGGTACTGCATCAGGGCATTAGCAAATCTGTGGTATTGAGCAGAATATTTGCTGTAGCCCATCTTTTACACCAAGACAAAACAATGTACATGATAACACTTCCAATCAGTTAAGATCAGAAGCCATGAGAGCCACTGCCTGGTACTGCATCAGGGCATTAGCAAATCTGTGGTATTGAGCAGAATATTTGCTGTAGCCCATCTTTTACACCAAGACAAAACAATGTACATGATAACACTTCCAATCAGTTAAGATCAGAAGCCATGAGAGCCACTGTCTGGTACTGTATCAGG
>NW_021833244.1:40000-60000 GCF_006345805.1 Octopus sinensis
AAATGTCTTCTACTGTAGCCTTGGGCTGACCAAAGCTTGTGAGTGGATTTGGTAGACAGAAACTGAAAGAAGCCAATTGTATATGTGTGTGTGTGTGTGTGTGTGTGTGTGTTTTCATGTCTGTGTTTGTCCCCTCACCCCACCCCCATCACCACTTGACAACTGGTGTTGGTGTGTTTACGTTCCCGTAACTTAGCAGACACTGATAGAATAGGTATCGGGCTTTAAGCAAAATAAGTTCTAGGGTGGGTCGATTTCTTTGACTAAAACCCATCAAGGTGGTGCTCCAGCATGGCCACAATCAAATGACTGAAACAAGTAAAAGACTAAAAGAACACACACACACACATATATATATACTTGAGAAGGCGCATAAAGGTAAGTAACATTGCTGTCTTCCATACATACAGGCTTGTCCTTTGCAGGTGACAGTGCCATGTAAAAAGGCACTGGGGTCGGTATTATATAAAGGCACCCATGATGGTCATTAGGAAGGGCATCCAGCCATAGAAACCATGCCACAGCAGACAATTAGAGTCTGGCCAGCTCTTGTCAAACAATCCAAGCCAGAATGGAAAATGGACATTAAACGATGACAATGGTGATATCTATCTATCTATGGCGGCGAGCTGGCAGAAATGTTAGCACACCGGGCGAAATGCGTAGCCGTATTTCGTCTGTCTTTACGTTCCGAGTTCAAATTCCGCCGAGGTCGACTTTGCCTTTCATCCTTTCGGGGTCGATAAATTAAGTACCAGTTACGCACTGGGGTCGATGTAATCGACTTAATCCGTTTGTCTGTCCTTGTTTGTCCCCTCTGTGTTTAGCCCCTTGTGGGTAGTAAAGAAACAGATCTATCTATCTATCTATCTATCTATCTATCTACATAATTATAACAAAGAGGGTCTTTGCATATGGTCTAGCAACTTGTTGCAAAGACCCTCTTTGTTATAATTATATAAACTTTTACCGAATATGGTCCTTTTCCATACCGAAGTGCTACTAGGTGAACTTTGTTGATTTTATTAAATTAATTATATTTCACCCTTTATCTATATAAATAAATAAATAAATAAATAAATAAATAAATATATATATATATATCAAATCAAATCAAATCTAAATAGACAAAATAGATGAACATCAATGGAATTTGTATCTTGTGGTACCAGTGCCACCCTTTATCTATATAAATAAATAAATAAATATATATATATATATATCAAATCAAATCAAATCTAAATAGACAAAATAGATGAACATCAATGAATTTGTATCTTGTGGTACCAGTGCCACCCTTTATCTATATAATAAATAAATAAATATATATATATATATATATCAATCAAATCAAATCTAATAGACAAAATAGATGAACATCAATGGAATTTGTATCTTGTGGTACCAGTGCCTGTGGCACACAAGAAATCCATCAGTGCCGTAGTCAGTGCGGTGGGCACATGACAAACACCATCCGATCGTGGCCGTTCGCCAGCCTCATCTAGCACCTGTGTCGGTGGCACATAAAAAACACCATCCGAAGACCCGGCAAGACTAGTCAGGCCATAACCCATGGCCCCTACCTGGGACGTAGTCAGTCCACCTGTGCATACCTTCCTTCTTGTGACACTTGTGAAGACCTGTTGAGGCAAGTGAAAATCAAATCAAAACAAATCAAAATAGATGAACATCAATGGAATTTGTATCTTGTGGTACCAGTGCCGGTGGCACGTGGCACATAAGAAAACCATCCGAACGTGGCCGTAGCCAGTACCGCATCGACTGGCCTCCGTGCTGTGGGCACGTAACAAGCACCATCCGATCGTGGCCGTTTGCCAGCCTCATCTGGCACTGTGTCGGTGGCACATAAAAAACACCATCCGAGCGTGGCCGTCTGCCAGCCTCGTCTGGCACCTGTGTCGGTGGCACATAAAAAACACCATCCGAGCGTGGCCGTCTGCCAGCCTCGTCTCGCACCTGTGTCGGTGGCACATAAAAAACACCATCCGAGCGTGGCCGTTTGTCAGCCTCGTCTGGCACCTGTGTCGGTGGCACATAAAATCACCCACTACACTCTCAGAGTGGTTGGCGTTAGGAAGGGCATCCAGCTGTAGAAACACTGCCAGATCTGACTGGACTGGTGCAGCTTTCGGGCTCCCCAGACCCCAGTTGAACCGTCCAACCCATGCTAGCATGGAAAGCGGACGTTAAATGATGATGATGATGATGATGATGATGATATATATATATATATATATATATTATATATATATATATATATATATATGTATATATATATATATATATATATATACACACATATACATAAAGAGAAATTATGAATTACAGGTTATGCAACCGCCCAACAATGTATAGGCCTTGCTGTAAGGTTAACAGTAGTTGGTAATTTAAAAGTAAACCATAGTTTAACCCTTTCGTTACCATATTTCTGTTGAGATGCTCTGTGTTTCTTTCAGTTATTTTAAATATAACAAAGAATTTAGTAAAATAACTTGGTTATCATTCAACTAGTGTTAGGAACATAAATTGTGACTAAGGTTTGGTGGAAGATTTTAATTCAAAACTTATGAAAACAAGACATTTGTACTACAGAGCCAGAGGTGGTTTCAGCCAGGTTGGTATCAAAAGGATAAAAATATCATGGTGACTTTATACCTTTTGTTACCATATTTCTGTTGAGATGCTCTGTGTTTCTTTCAATTAATTTTAAATATAACAAAGAATTTAGTAAAATAACTTAGTTATCATTCAGCTAGTGTTAGGAACATAAATTGTGACTAAGGTTTGGTGAAAGATTCTAATTCAAAACTTATGAAAACAAGACATCAGTACTACAGAACCAGAGCCGGTTTCAGCTGGGTTGGTAACAAAAGGGTTAATTTATTCAGATAAGAGAAGAAATGAGCAATATGTAACAATTAGATGTTGCTCGTTAGTATTGAATGATTGTAGTTTAATTATGGTTAAGATAATATTTACAGCTGTTTCAGTTTGTTATTTTTGAGGTAAACTTGACTTTATCTCATTCCATGTAACAAGCATCATCAGAAGGATTTGAACTTTACCAGAGGAATATTGACAGGAGAAGAAAGAAAAAGGAAGAGATTCCTTTTATATAGGCGCAGGAGTGGTAAGTAGCTTGCTAACCAACCACATGGTTCCGGGTTCAGTCCCACTGCGTGGCATCTTGGGCAAGTGTCTTCTGCTATAGCCCCGGGCCGACCAATGCCTTGTGAGTGGATTTGGTAGACGGAAACTGAAAGAAGCCTGTCGTATATATGTATATATATATGTGTGTTTGTGTGTCTGTGTTTGTCCCCCTAGCATTGCCTGACAACCGATGCTGGTGTGTTTACGTCCCCGTCACTTAGCGGTTCGGCAAAAGAGACCGATAGAATAAGTACTGGGCTTACAAAGAATAAGTTCCGGGGTCGATTTGCTCGACTAAAGGCGGTGCTCCAGCATGGCCGCAGTCAAATGACTGAAACAACTAAAAGAGTAAAAGAGAGAGTATTCGTGAGGTCTTTGCATCCTTAAAAGATGGCATGTGTGCGTATGGTTGCTTCAAGTAGATGAATGGTGCAGTGAGTGGGGAAAACGACCAATTGACCGGCGGTGTTAGTCGAAAGAGTTATACCTGGTAGTGATACCCAGTATCTCATCATCATCATCATCGTTTAACGTCCATTCTCCATGCTAGCATGGGTTGGACGGTTCGACTGGGGATCTGGGAAGCCAGAAGGCTGCACCAGGCTCCAGTCTTATCTGGCAGTGTTTCTACAGCTGGATGCCCTTCCTAACGCCAACCACTCCGAGAGTGTAGTGGGTGCTTTTTACGTGCCACCTGCACAGGTGCCAGACGAGGCTGGCAACGGCCACGGTCGGATTGGTGCATTTTACGTGCCACCGGCACGGAAGCCAGTCGAGGCCACACTAGCATCGGCCACGATTCAGATGGTGCTTTTTATGTGCCACCGGCACGGAAGCCAGTCGAGGCCGCACTAGCATCGGCCACGATTCAGATGGTGCTTTTTATGTGCCACCGGCACGGAAGCCAGTCGAGGCCGCACTAGCATCGGCCACGATTCAGATGGTGATTTTTATGTGCCACCGGCACGGAAGCCAGTCGGGGCCACACTAGCATCGGCCATGATTCGGATGGTGCCTTTTACATGCCACCGGCACGGAAGCCAGTCGAGGCCGCACTAGCATCGGCCATGATTCGGATGGTGCCTTTTACATGCCACCGGCACGGAAGCCAGTCGAGGCCGCACTAGCATCGGCCATGATTCGGATGGTGCTTTTTACATGCCACCGGCACGGAAGCCAGTCGAGGCCGCACTAGCATCGGCCACGATTCAGATGGTGATTTTTATGTGCCACCGGCACGGAAGCCAGTCGAGGCCACACTAGCATCGGCCATGATTCGGATGGTGCCTTTTACATGCCACCGGCACGGAAGCCAGTCGAGGCCGCACTAGCATCGGCCACGATTCAGATGGTGCTTTTTACATGCCACCGGCACGGAAGCCAGTCGAGGCCGCACTAGCATCGGCCATGATTCGGATGGTGCTTTTTACATGCCACCGGCACGGAAGCCAGTCGAGGCCGCACTAGCATCGGCCATGATTCGGATGGTGCCTTTTACATGCCACCGGCACGGAAGCCAGTCGAGGCCGCACTAGCATCGGCCACGATTCGGATGGTGCTTTTTATGTGCCACCAGCACGGAAGCCAGTTGAGGCGGCACTGGCATCGGCCACGATTCGGATAGTGCTTTTTACGTATCATTAATGGTAACAAATAATGCTATTTGAGCCAGCTAGATAAGACTTATCTATACACACACACACACACACACACACTGGTAGATGAACAAACAAAAGTTAGCGTTAGTCTTCTATTATAATTCCATTGAAATCTAGAATGTTTTTAGGAATATTAAATCTACCCCAGTATTTCACTGCTACTTTATTTTATCAAACCCACAAGTATGACAGGTAAAGTTAGTGCTAGTCTTGTATTATATTCGAAACCTGAGGATGGGATTTGAGATAGAATGAGACACGAGAGAGTATTCCATCGAAGAGTTGAATTATTCTGCCATTCCAGCATTAGACAGCGATGACGACAATGAGGATGGTGATGACGGTCGTGGTGGCACTGATGACGACGATGCTGAGCATGGGAATAACAATGCCGACAGCAACAATGATTACAGCGATGATGATGATGATCATCATCATCGATGGCGATGTTCGAAACGGTAGTGTTGGTGACGGCGCTGTCAATGATGACAACTGTGATGATGATGATGATGGTGGTGGTGATGGTGATGGTGATGATAATGATGATGATAATGATGATAATGATGATGATGATGATGACGATGATAATGTTGATGATGATGATTATGATAATGATAATGATGATGATGATAATGTTGATGATGATGATGATGCTGATGATGATGATGCTGATGATGATGCTGATGATGATGATGCTGATGTTGATGCTGATGATGATGATGATGATGATGATGATGACGATGATGATGATGACGATGATGATGATGATGATGATGATGATGAGCACTATAAGGATAACAGCCATGAAAACAAAAAGCAACTGTAACCTTGACAACATCATCATCATCATCCACTTCCTGATGCCTTTATCATCGCGCGCTCACACACACACACACACACACACTAACAGATGCGTGTGTGCAGATACACACACATGCACACAGAGTAACACACACACACGCACAATCCCCCCCTTCGCCCCACCCCACAGGTAGACATTGTTCAAGAAGATAATTACATAAATGACTAAAGGAAGGAAGGAAGGAAGTAACAGCCGTTTCCATGGTAACCAGTGGCCATGATGCAGGTGAAACAGATTGTCACAACATACAGGTGAAGGTGGCGGTGGTGGAGGTGGAGGTGACAGTAGTGATGTCAGTGGTCAAGACTGTGGTGGTGGTGGTGGTGGTGGTGGTGATGGAGGAGGTGGTAGTGGTGGTGGAGATGGTGCTGGTGGTGGAGATAGAGGTGGTGGTGGTGGTGGTGAAGGAGGAAGTGGTGGTGGTGAAGATTGTGCTGGTGGAGGCGGTGGTGATGGAGATGGAGGATGTGGTGGTGGAGGAGGTGGTGGAGGAGGTGGTAGTGGTGGTGGAGATGGGGGGGTGACGATGATGGTAGTGGTGCTGCTGCTGCTGGTGAAGATTGTGGTGGTGGAGGTGGTGGTGGTGGAGGTGGTGGTGGTGGAGGTGGTGGTGACGGAGATGGGGGGATGTGGTGGTGGAGGTGGTGGTGGAGGAGGTGGTAGTGGTGGTGGAGATGATGCTGGTGGTGGAGATAGAGGTGGTGGTGGAGATGGGGGGGTGACGATGATGGTAGTGGTGCTGCTGCTGGTGGTGAAGATAGTGGTGGTGGTGGTGGTGATGCTGCTGGTGAAGATTGTGGTGGTGACGGAGATGGGGGGATGTGGTGGTGGAGGTGGTGGTGGTGGTGGTGGTGGTGGTGGTAGAGATGATGCTGGTGGTGGTGATGGTGGCAGTGGTGATTGTAATGGTGATGGTGGCAGTGGGGTGGAGACAGTGCTGATGGTGGTGGTGGTGGTGGTAGTAATCGTGGTAGAGCAGATAGAGACAGTGGTGTCGATGGTAGTTCTGACAATAGGGGTGTGTATGGGTGGTTTATGGTGGTGGTGGCATCACACAGTGGGGTGGGGGTTGGCCAGGGCAGCACCACCCTCTGCCCTTAATGAATCTGACCTTAATCAATATCAAGCCAAATAATCAATGATGTCCAGTATTGATATGGAGTGGGGGGTGGGGCAGGGAGTGGAGTAAATGGGTAAGGGGGAGGTGTTTGTGTGGACAAGGGTGAGTGTGAGAGAGGAGAGAGGAAGGAGAGAGGATGGGAGATGAGAGAGGGAGAAGGAGAGTTGAAAGAGGGAGAGAGAGGGAAAGATGGAGAGATGAGAAAGAGAGAAAGGAGAGATGGGAAAGAGGGAGAGATGAGAGAGGAGCTGAGAGAGAAAAAGCTGAAGGAGAGGGGGACAAAGAGAGAGGGACAGACAGACAGACAGAGACAGACAGAGAGAGTGCTGAGAGAGGAGAGCTGAGATTGAGATGGGACAAGATAAGATAGGAGAGAAGACAAAATGAGGGGTAGGAAGAGAGGAAAGAAAAGAAGAGGAAAGAGAAGAAGAGGGAAGAAAAGTGAAAGTGAAAGAAAAACAAAGCAACATAGATAGAAAAAAGGAAGCAGGGGACAAAATGTCACACACACACACACACACACAATGAGAATCTGCCCAAAACTAGTTTATATACGGAAGAACTGACACTGATGAAACCCAAATATATTGAAACAAAGGCAGTGTATTTCGACAGCAATGTCATAGCCATGTGATTTAGCTTCAAGATTTTTCCAACACGTTTGTCTCAACACATTTGGTCCCAATCTGCCCCAAATCATCCCTGGTGCTACGATACAAACTTGCTATGCTAAAGGGATCTGTATTAAACCTTTAATAAAAAATTTCATGTTGATTAATTTGACAAATTCCAGCTTGATAACGACGAAGTTATTTTTCTGAATTTTTCATTATTTTTCGAAATTAACTGAAACAAAGGTAATGGATTTCAACTGAAATATCCTAGTTAGCTTCCAGATCTTTCCAGATTTAGCTTCCAGATCTTTCCGGATTTAGCTTCCAGATCTTTCCATCATGTTTGTCTTAACTCTTTTGTGTTCTATGACACAAAATTTTGTTTCAAAGTGATCTAAATGCAATTTTCCCACCAAAATTTTGTGCTAATTTATGCTGCAATTACCAACTTAATTAGCTATTTCAGTAAATTCTTCATTGTTCTCAAAATTAAATTAAACAAAGGCAGTGTATTCTTTTCTACTCTAGGCACAATGCCTGATATTTTGGAGGAGGGGGTGGCCAGTTGATTAGATCAACCCCAGTATGCAACTAGTACTTAATTTATCAACCCTGAAAGGATGAAATGCCAAGTCAGCTCAGTAGAATTTGAACTCAGAACGCAAAGACAGACAAAATACCGCTAAGCATTTTGCCCGGCATGCTAACGTTTCTTATTTCTTTATTGCCCACAAGGGGCTAAACATAGAGGGGACAAATAAGGACAGACAAAGGGAATAAGTTGATTACATCGACCCCAGTGCGTAACTGATACTTATTTAATTGACCCCAAAAGGATGTAAGGCAAAGTCAACCTTGGCGGAATTTGAACTCAGAACGTAAAGACAGATGAAATACCACTAAGCATTTCACCCGGCATGCTAACGTTTCTTATTTGTTTATTGTTCACACAGGGCTAAACATAGAGGGGACAAATAAGGACAGACAAAGGGATTGAGTCGATTACATCAACCCCAGTGCATAACTGATACTTATTTAATCGACCCCAAAAGGATGTAAGGCAAAGTCGACCTTGATGGAATTTGAACTCAGAACGAAACGACAGACAAAAAATCCACAGGAGTGGCTGTGTGGTAAGTAGCTTGCTAACCAACCACATGGTTCCGGGTTCAGTCCCACTGCGTGGCATCTTGGACAAGTGTCTTCTGCTATAGCCCCAGGCCGACCAATGCCTTATGAGTGGATTTGGCAGACGGAAACTGAAAGAAGCCTGTCGTATATATGTATATATATATATATATATATGTATGTGTGTATATGTGTTTGTGTGTCTGTGTTTGTGTTTGTCCCCCTAGCATTGCTTGACAACCGAAGCTGGTGTGTTTACGTCCCCGTCACTTAGCGGTTCGGCAAAAGAGACCGATAGAATAAGTACTGGGCTTACAAAAAGAATAAATCCCGGTGTCGATTTGCTCGACTAAAGGCGGTGCTGCAGCATGGCCGCAGTCAAATGACTGAAATAAGTAAAAGAGTAAAAGAGTAAGCATTTCGCCCGACGTGCTAAAGTTTCTGTCAGCTTTACGAAGGCAGTGTATTGCAACAGAAATATCCTAACCCTATGATTTAGCTTCCAAATCTTTCCATCATGTTTCCATTAACCCTTTTGATACCAACCTACATGAAACCACCCCTGCTTCTATGATACAAACTTCCTGCTTTAAACTAATTTAAATAAAAGCCTTACATCAAAGTTTCATATTAATCTGTGTTCCAAATCCCAGCTTAATAATGGCAAAGTTTTTTTGTAAATTTTTAATTATTTAAAATTACTTGAAACAAAAGACCTGAGATTCCTGGTTGAATATTTTTTTTCAAAATTAATTGAATCAGTTTTTGTTTTTCATCAGAAAAATCCTAATCACATGATTTAGTTTCCAGATCTTTCTATCAGGTTTGTCTTAACCCCTTTTGACGCCAACCCACCTGAGACCACCACTCCTGGTTCAATATTTTTTTCAAAATTAACTAAAACTAAAGCAATGAAATTCATCAGAAATATCCTAATCATATGATTTAGTTTCCAGATCTTTCTATCGTGTTTGTCTTAAACCCCTTTTGACGCCAACCCACCTGAGACCACCACTCCTGGTTCAATATTTTTTTCAAAATTAACTAAAACTAAAGCAATGAAATTCATCAGAAATATCCTAATCATATGATTTAGTTTCCAGATCTTTCTATCAGGTTTGTCTTAACCCCTTTTGACGCCAACCCACCTGAGACCACCACTCCTGGTTCAATATTTTTTTCCAAATTAACTAAAACTAAAGCAATGAAATTCATCAGAAATATCCTAATCATATGATTTAGTTTCCAGATCTTTCTATCGTGTTTGTCTTAACCCCTTTTGACGCCAACCCACCTGAGACTACCACTCCTGGTTCAATATTTTTTTCAAAATTAACTAAAACTAAAGCAATGAAATTCATCAGAAATATCCTAATCATATGATTTAGTTTCCAGATCTTTCTATCGTGTTTGTCTTAAACCCTTTTGACGCCAACCCACCTGAGACCACCACTCCTGGTTCAATATTTTTTTCAAAATTAACTAAAACTAAAGCAATGAAATTCATCAGAAATATCCTAATCATATGATTTAGTTTCCAGATCTTTCTATCGTGTTTGTCTTAAACCCCTTTGACGCCAACCACTGAGACCACCACTCCTGGTTCAATATTTTTTTCAAAATTAACTAAAACTAAAGCAATGAAATTCATCAGAAATATCCTAATCATATGATTTAGTTTCAGATCTTTCTATCAGGTTTGTCTTAACCCCTTTTGACGCCAACCCACCTGAGACCACCACTCCTGGTTCAATATTTTTTCCAAATTAACTAAAACTAAAGCAATGAAATTCATCAGAAATATCCTAATCATATGATTTAGTTTCCAGATCTTTCTATCGTGTTGTCTTAACCCCTTTTGACGCCAACCCACCTGAGACTACCACTCCTGGTTCAATATTTTTTTCAAAATAACTAAAACTAAAGCAATGAAATTCATCAGAAATATCCTAATCATATGATTTAGTTTCCAGATCTTTCTATCGTGTTTGTCTTAAACCCCTTTGACGCCAACCCACCTGAGACCACCACTCCTGGTTCAATATTTTTTCCAAATTAACTAAAACTAAAGCAATGAAATTCATCAGAAATATCCTAATCATATGATTTAGTTTCCAGATCTTTCTATCGTGTTTGTCTTAAACCCCTTTTGACGCCAACCCACCTGAGACACCACTCCTGGTTCAATATTTTTTACAAAATAACTAAAACTAAAGCAATGAAATCATCAGAAATATCCTAATCATATGATTTAGTTTCCAGATCTTTTATAGTTTTGTCTTAACCCCTTTTGACGCCAACCCACCTGAGACCACCACTCCTGGTTCAATATTTTTTTCAAAATTAACTGAAACTAAAGCATAAGAAATTCATCAGAAATATCCTAATCATATGATTTAGTTTCCAGATCTTTCTATCGTGTTTGTCCTTAAACCCTTTTGACACTAACCCACCTGAGACCACCACTCCTGGTTCAATATTTTTTACAAAATTAACTGAAACTAAAGCAATGAAATTCATCAGAAATATCCTAATCATATGATTTAGTTTCCAGATCTTTCTATCGTGTTTGTCTAAACCCCTTTTGACGCCAACCCACCTGAGACCACCACTCCTGGTTCAATATTTTTTCCAAATTAACTGAAACTAAAGCAATGAAATTCATCAGAAATATCCTAATCATACGATTTAGTTTCCAGATCTTTCTATCGTGTTTGTCTTAAACACCTTTTGACGCCAACCCACCTGAGACCACCACTCCTGGTTCGATATTTTTTTCAAAATTAACTAAAACTAAAGCAATAAAATTCATCAGAAATATCCTAATCATATGATTTAGTTTCCAGATCTTTCTATCGTGTTTGTCTTAACCCCTTTTGACACCAACCCACCTGAGACCACAACTCCTGGTTCAATATTTTTTCAAAATTAACTAAAACTAAAGCAATGAAATTCATCAGAAATATCCTAATCATATGATTTAGTTTCCAGATCTTTCTATCGTGTTTGTCTTAAACCCCTTTTGACACCAACCCACCTGAGACCACCACTCCTGGTTCAATATTTTTTACAAAATTAACTAAAACTAAAGCAATGAAATTCATCAGAAATATCCTAATCATATGATTTAGTTTCCAGATCTTTCTATCGTGTTTGTCTTAACCCCTTTTGACGCCAACCCACCTGAGACCACCACTCCTGGTTCAATATTTTTTTCAAAATTAACTAAAACTAAAGCAATGAAATTCATCAGAAATATCCTAATCATATGATTTAGTTTCCAGATCTTTCTATCGTGTTTGTCTTAAACCCCTTTTGACGCCAACCCACCTGAGACCACCACTCCTGATTTGATATTTTTTTCAAAATTAACTAAAACTAAAGCAATGAAATTCATCAGAAATATCCTAATCATATGATTTAGTTTCCAGATCTTTCTATCGTGTTTGTCTTAACCCCTTTTGACGCCAACCCACCTGAGACCACCACTCCTGATTTGATATTTTTTTCAAAATTAACTAAAACTAAGCAATGAAATCATCAGAAATATCCTAATCATATGATTTAGTTTCCAGATCTTTCTATCGTGTTTGTCTTAACCCCTTTTGACACCAACCCACCTGAGACCACCACTCCTGATTTGATATTTTTTTCAAAATTAACTAAAACTAAAGCAATGAAATTCATCAGAAATATCCTAATCATATGATTTAGTTTCCAGATCTTTCTATCAGGTTTGTCTTAACCCCTTTTGACGCCAACCCACCTGAGACCACCACTCCTGGTTCGATATTTTTTTCAAAATTAACTAAAACTAAAGCAATAAAATTCATCAGAAATATCCTAATCATATGATTTAGTTTCCAGATCTTTCTATCGTGTTTGTCTTAACCCCTTTTGACACCAACCCACCTGAGACCACCACTCCTGATTTGATATTTTTTTCAAAATTAACTAAAACTAAAGCAATGAAATTCATCAGAAATATCCTAATCACATGATTTAGTTTCCAGATCTTTCTATCAGGTTTGTCTTAACCCCTTTTGACGCCAACCCACCTGAGACCACCACTCCTGGTCCGATATTTTTTACAAAATTAATTGAAAGAAAAGCAGTGAAACTCACCAGAAATGTGGTAATAAAAAAGATAATGTATCATTTCCATATTTCTTTACGTCAAACAATGTCTGGTCAATGGTGAACAAACACTGTCTGTTTTGTATTTTAAAACCCCATCAAGATTTTCTCACGTCCGTTCTTTAAAACTTTGGTCAAGTACCAGTTTTGATCTATCTCAAAACCACATCATTTTTTGCCAAGCCCCTGTGCACACCTCAACACACTTTATCATGACACCTTTTATACTCTCTCTCTCTCTCTCTCTCTCTCTCTCTGCACAAGCATTTTATCATTATCATCCTAATTATTATTATTATCATTATTATTATTATTATTTAAGGTGACAGGCTAGCAGAAATGGTAAGCACGCCAGGCGAAATGCTTAGCGGTATTTCATCTGTCTTTATGTTCTGAGTTCAAATTCCGCTGAAATTGACTTTGCCTTTCATCCTTTTGGGGTCAATAAATTAAGTACCAGTTGCGTACAGGGGTCAATCTAATCAACTGGCTCCCTCCCCCCAAAATTTCAGGCCTTTTGCCTAGAGTAGAAAATATTATTATTATTATTATTATTATTATTATTATTATTATTATTATTATTATTATTATTATCATTATTATTATTATTATTATTTTTAAGGTGACAGGTTGGCAGAATCGTTAGCATGCTGGGCGAAATACTTAGTGACATTTTGTCTGTTGCTACGTTGTGAGCTCAAATTCTGCCAAGGTCGATTTTGCCTTTCATCCTTTCAGGGTCAATAAATTAAGTACCAGTGAAACACTGGGGTTGATGTAATTGACTAGTCCCCCTCCTCCAAAATTTCATGGCTTTGTGCCTTCAGTAGAAAGGATTATTATTATTATTATTCAGTAGTCTTATTTTATCACGTGCTTTCACTTCACTACCGAGTGCAGCTCTGTGTGCCTTGGGTATGTGCTGTGGTTTGCTGTGATGCTCTGATGGTTACTGTATTGAAAGTGTTCTGCGTAGGATGTGTGCAGAGCCCAGTAGTGCAATTTTCTGTATGTTATATGTGTTTGTAAGTCCTGGTGTTTTTGTTATGCATTTGTCTGAATATTTTTTTATCATACCTAATGCACCTACTATGATAGGAATTGTTTCTGTTTTTAGATTCCACATTCTGGTTACCGCTATTTCCAGGTCTTTGTATTTTGATAGTTTCTCCATTTCTTTTAGAGACTATTATTATTATTATTATTATTATTATTATTATTATTATTACTACCTCTGCTTTAGCTTTGTTTGTTTGTCCATGGACAAGGTATCTCAAGAACCACTGGATGGGTTCGGATGAAACTTTCAGGAATCTTTAGTCTCATGACTGGCACCAACTGATTAGATTTTGGGATCAATCTGGTACCAGCCAAGGATTCTGAAATATTTTTCCGGTTTTTTTTTAACTTAGTTTTTGAGAGCAGTAGGATTCATTTTTAGTAATCCCATTTGTGAGAGCAGCTGAGTGTATTTCAGATATTCATCATCATCATCATCATCGTTTAACGTCCGTCCTCCATGCTAGCATGGGTTGGACGGTTCAACTGGGGATCTGGGAGCCAGAAGGCTGCACCAGGCCCAGTCTGATCTGGATGCCCTTCCTAATGCCAACCACTCCGAGAGTGTAGTGGGTGCTTTTTACGTGCTACCTGCACAGGTGCCAGGGGAGGCTGGCAGCGGCCATGATCGGTTGGTGTTTTTTACGTGGCACTGGCACAGGTGCCAGGGTATGCTGGCAGTGGCCACATTCGGATTGGTGCTTTTTACATGCCACCGGCACAGAAGCCAGTCAAGGCGGTGCTGGCATCGGCCACGTTCAGATGGTGCTTTTTACGTGCCACCGGCACAGGGATCGCAACTGCAGTTTCCAATGATTTTGATGTTGGTGTCCTTGACTCAATGGATCTCCTCAAGCACAGAGTCAAAGACGGTGTTTCGTTACTTGCCACCTGCACAGGAGTCAGTCCAGCGACCCTGGCAACTGCCGGGTGCCAGTCATAGGATTGGTTCAATTTCGAATTCGATTTCGACTTCGCTTGCCTCAACAGGTCTTCGTGCGTCCAAGGAAGAAAAGGCATGCATAAGTGGGCTGGCTAAATCCCTGGCAAGGGACTTGAAATATTCTCATTTTAAAAATCATCTCTGGCTAATCGTTGAGAGGACATAGTAGAAGACACTCGCCCATGGTGCCACGCAGTGGGACTGAACCCAGAACCATGTGGTTGGTAAGCAAGCTACTTACCACGCAGCCACTACTACGCCTATATATATATACATATATACGATGGGCTTCTTTCAGTTTCCATCTACCAAATCCACTCACAAGGCTTTGGTCGGCCTGAGGCTATAGTAGAAGACACTTGCCCAAAGTTCCAAGCAGTGGGACTGAACCCAGAACCATGTGGTTGGTAAGCAAGCTACTTACCACGCAGCCACTACTACGCCTATATATATATACGTATATACGATGGGCTTCTTTCAGTTTCCATCTACCAAATCCACTCACAAGGCTTTGGTCGGCCTGAGGCTATAGTAGAAGACACTTGCCCAAGGTTCCACGCAGTGGGACTCAACCCAGAACCATGTGGTTGGTAAGCAAGCTACTTACCACGCAGCCACTACTACGCCTATATATATATACATATATACGATGGGCTTCTTTCAGTTTCCATCTACCAAATCCACTCACAAGGCTTTGGTCGGCCTGAGGCTATAGTAGAAGACACTTGCCCAAGGTTCCACGCAGTGGGACTCAACCCAGAACCATGTGGTTGGTAAGCAAGCTACTTACCACGCAGCCACTACTACGCCTATATATATATACATATATACGATGGGCTTCTTTCAGTTTCCATCTACCAAATCCACTCACAAGGCTTTGGTCGGCCTGAGGCTCTAGTAGAAGACACTTGCCCAAGGTTCCACGCAGTGGGACTGAACCCAGAACCATGTGGTTGGTAAGCAAGCTACTTACCACGCAGTCACTACTACGCCTATGTACATACAATGACTGTACAAGACCTTGAATGTACAAGTTATGAAAATATCGACGTTGCTACTATTGATATTATTATTGTCATCATTATTGTTGTTTCTGTTGTTGTTATCAATAAAGACATGTTGTTTTGTCATGCAACTAGGTTGTCAGCGTCTTATTGACACAGAGACATTGAAAGAAAGCAAAAATCTATTTCACTTCATACCAAGACAACGTGAAATGATTTTAAGGTATTTGTACAGAGACACATATGGAAGTTTAGCTATTACATACACACGCTAGCATCTGCATGTGTTTATATTTATTCCTACGTGTAGGAGTTGAAAAATAAAACTAGATATTTTCATATATACACACCCATATCATATATATATAAAAATAAATATATATACACACACATGTATGTGTATATATATATAGATATAGATATGTATGTATATATATATATATATTCACACACATACACACACAAACATACACACCCATATCATATATATATAAAAATAAATATATATACACACACATGTATGTGTGTATATATATAGATATAGATATGTATGTATATATATATATATATTCACACACACACACACACACAAACATGTTTATGTATAAGGTTATACATTGAATATATGTACACACACACACACACACATATATATATATATATATATATATATATATATATATAATATATGTAGTATGTATATCTCTCTCTATATAAACGGCAGTTTGTCTGTGCGTGGTTCTGTGTGTCTGTTTGCTTGTACCCTCACCCTGACCACGGCTTTCAACCGATTCTGATGAAACTTGACACACACATAGCCCAATGTCATATTCAAAACTAACGCAGCGAGAATTTTGAAAAAGTTCCCCCAGTTCTGAAAAAAATCGATAAATTCGACATGGGGTCGAGAATCAGAAACACAAACCGCAAACTGTCTAGGGGACGCAACTCCACCTTTTTTCACTCTCAAAAAAATTTACCATCATTTTTTTCCATTTTTTGCTATTTTTGGCTATAACTCTCTAAAAATGCTTTAGTTAGTTTCCCTTACAAACCTGAGCAACGCCGGGCGATACTGCTAGTATATAATATATGTTGTATATATATAGGTATGTATATATATATATATATTACATGAACTTATTTTTGCACAAACATGTATACACATTATATATATATATATATATATATATATATATATATATATATATATAGCAATATTAGAGAATATTATTCCAAACTTACAGGGCAAAAATTCAATTTAGAAATACTAAATCAACATTGTTGAATTGATAAAAGGTGGTTTTCTTCTAATTCATATTTTATACATATACATATATAATATATATATATATATATATATATATATATATATAATATATATATATACAGCTTGGATTCTTTCTTGGGGGATACCTGAAAGAAAGAGCTTATGTTAACAAACTGGAAGCCCCGGTGTAACTGAAGGAGAACATCAATAGAGAAATCAGAGAAGTGGGGTCTGAAATTCTCGAGGGTGTTACGCTGCAAGTCTTGGAAAGAGCATGGGCATACAAGGCCAAAAATGGCTGCCATTTAAGCGATGTCATTTTTCAGATGTGATGAAGTGGTTTTGTAAAATTTAACCTCTTTACTCTCTCTTTTTACTCTTTTACTTGTTTCAGTCATTTGACTGCGGCCATGCTGGAGCACCGCCTTTAGTCGAGCAAATCGACCCCGGGTCTTATTCTTTGTAAGCCGAGTACTTATTCTATCGGTCTCTTTTGCCGAGCCGCTAAGTGACGGGGACGTAAACACACCAGCATCGGTTGTCAAGCAATGCTAGGGGAACAAACACACACACACAAACACATACATATATATATACATATATACGACAGGCTTCTTTCAGTTTCCCACTACCAAATCCACTCACAAGGCATTGGTCGGCCCGGGGCTATAGCAGAAGACACTTGCCCAAGATGCCGCGCAGTGGGACTGAACCCGGAACCATGTGGTTGGTTAGCAAGCTACTTACCACACAGCCACTTCTGCGCCACTCCTGTGCATATTAATTTCCTTTATGTCCTTTATATTGTATCAAAATTTCATGCATTTATTTGTAAAGTTAAGGAAAGTTATTAAAAATTGAAACCCATCAGGGACTTTTGGGACACCCTGTATGTGTGTGTGTGTGTGTGTGTGTGTGTGTGTGTGTGTGTGTGTGTGTATGTGTGTGTGTGTGTGTGTGTGTGTGTGTGTGTGTGTATGTTTGTGTGTCTGTTTGTCCCTCCAACATGGCTCGACAACCGATGCTGGTGTGTTTACGTCCCCGTAACATAGCAGTTCGGCAAAAGAGAGACCGATAGAATAAGTACTAGGCTTACAAAGAATAAGTCCTGGGGGGTCGGTTTGCTCGACTAAAGGTGGTGCTCCAGCATGGCTACAGTCACATGACTGAAACAAGTAAAAGAGATTGTCAATCACAACACTGCAAGCTAGAAAGTCTTCTTTGCCCCTGTCAGAAGAAGAGGAAGAGATTCACAACTTCAAGGATTTCTCCATTAATACATTTGCCAGCATGTGTCCGTTGAAATACGGTGCCTTTGTTTCACTTGATTTAAATTTTTACAAAAACTGTCATCGATTCAATTAATTTTGAAAATGATGAATTTTGTAAAAGAAAAAAAAAAGCCGTCATTATTAAGCTATTGTTTGGAATATAAATTAACATGAAATATTTATAGAAGATTTCAATTTAGATTGTTTTGAAGCAGGAAGTTTGTATCAGGGAACCAGGGTTGATCTCAGATGTGTTGGTATTAATAAGGTTAAGACAAACATGATGGAAAGATCTGGAAGCTGAGTTATAAGACTAGGATATTTTTGTTGAAATACACTGCGTTTGTTAAAATTAATTTTGAAAATAATGAAGGATTTACTGAAATAGCTAATTAAGTTGGTAATTGCAGCATAAATTAGCGCAAAATTTTGATGGGAAAATTGCATTTAGATGACATTAAGACAAAATTTTGTGACATAAAACCATGGGTGGTGGTCTCAAGTGGATTGGTGTCAAACGGAGCTGAAACAAACATGATGGGAAGATCTGGAAACTAAATCATATGACCAGGTTATTTCCTGCTCATATGTTGAAATATGTTGCCTTTTCTGTTGTGTCTGGGGAGGGTCATTTTCTTTTTGTACCTTATAATGTAACACACTCACTGGTAAAATTTCCACTTTTTTCTTATTTTTAATTTCCTAAAATTTTCGTTACGTCTTGCAACCTTTTCAATAGTCAAGACTATTGAAAATATTGAAAAGGTTGCAAAATGTAACGAAAATTTTAGGAAAATAAAAGTAAGAAATAAGTGAAAATTTTACCGCTGAGTGTTAGTTAGTTAGTTAGTTAATTTTTGGGCTCAAAAAGCAAAAAAGCAAGGCCATGTAGGGGGACATGGAGTTATGTACAGGGTGGTGTTCATGTAAAGAGTTCAGGCCATTTCTGGTCAAGAGAGACTTTGAACTGAGCGGTCGTCGGCATCTTCATCATCTCGTCAAGCAGCTTATTCCACAGATCTGCAACCCGGACGGAGAAAGCCCCTCTCCTTCGATTGAGATGAAATCGTCGCAGATAGAGCTTTTCGGAATAACCCCACAGCCGACGCTCTGAAGAAGGAGTGAAGAACAGCTGTTAAATTATAAGGCACAAAAAGAAAACGACTCACCCCAGGCACAACAGAATATGCTTCAACACACGAAGTCATATAAAGAATCTTGCAAACCAAATCCAAAAACGAAATATTCTGCCTTTGTTTCAAGGCATTTTTAAACCAATAAAGAATTCAGTGAAATAACTTTGCTTCTTGGAACATAAATTAGCCTGAAGAAAGCTTGTATTGCAGAACCAGGAGTGGTAGTCTCAGGTGGGTTGGTGTCAAAAGGAGGATGACAGGAGGAGGAGGAGGAGGGGATGGTTTCAATTCTTTGCCACAATGGTGAAGGTCAAGGGGGGGGGGACAATACAGAGACAGACAAAATGTGGGGGTTTACAGATAATAATGAAATGATAAAAAAAGAAAAGAAAAGGAGTGGCTGTGTGGTAAGTAGCTTGCTTACCAACCACATGGTTCCGGGTTCAGTTCCACTGCATGGCACCTTGGGCAAGTGTCTTCTACTATAGCCTCGGGCCGACCAAACCCTTGTGAGTGGATTTGGTAGGCGGAAATTGAAAGAAGCCCATCGTATATATGTATATATGTATATATATGTATGTGTGTGTATATGTTTGTGTGTCTGTGTTTGTACCCCTAGCATTGCTT
>NW_021833244.1:65000-72500 GCF_006345805.1 Octopus sinensis
CACCAGCACGGGAGCCAGTCAGGCAGCACTGGCAACAACCATGCTCGAATGGTGCTTTTTGTGTGCCACTGGCACAGGAGCCAGTCAGCCGGTACTGTCATCAGCCACGACAATGACTTCACTTGACTCAACAAGTCTTCGCAAGCACAGTTTCTTGCCAAATGATTGAAGGGTACTCTTAAATGGGCTGGTTATGCTGCACTGGCATAGGCCACAGATATGGTCTCACTTGGTTTGCCAGGTCTTCTCAAGCACAGCATATCTCCAAAGGTCTCGGTCACTTGTCATTGCCTCTGTGAGGCCCAACATTTGAAGGTCGTGCTTCACTACCTCATCCGAGGTCTTCCCGGGTCTTTTATCTACATGTGTCCAAAGGAGGAAGTGAAAACACTTTTAAATTGTTCAATGAGTACCTCACCTCAGATATGGTCTCACTTGGGTTGCCAAGTCTTCTCAAGCACAGCATATCTCCAAAGGTCTCGGTCACTTGTCATTGCCTCTGTGAGGCCCAACATTTGAAGGTCGTGCTTCACTACCTCATCCGAGGTCTTCCCGGGTCTTTTATCTACATGTGTCCAAAGGAGGAAGTGAAAACACTTTTAAATTGTTCAATGAGTACCTCACCTCAGATATGGTCTCACTTGGGTTGCCAAGTCTTCTCAAGCACAGCATATCTCCAAAGGTCTCGGTCACTTGTCATTGCCTCTGTGAGGCCCAACATTGAAGGTCGTGCTTCACTACCTCATCCGAGGTCTTCCCGGGTCTTTTATCTACATGTGTCCAAAGGAGGAAGTGAAAACACTTTTAAATTGTTCAATGAGTACCTCACCTCAGATATGGTCTCACTTGGTTTGTCAGGTCTTCTCAAGCACAGCATATCTCCAAAGGTCTCGGTCACTTGTCATTGCCTCTGTGAGGCCCAACATTTGAAGGTCGTGCTTCACTACCTCATCCGAGGTCTTCCCAGGTCTACCTCTTCCACATGTTCCTTCTACAGTTAGAGAGTGGCACTTCCTCACAAGCTGTCTTCATCCATACATAACACATGACCATACCAGCGCAGTCATCTCTCTTGTACACCACATTTGTTGCTTCTTATGTCCAACTTTTCTTTCAGGGTGCTCAAACTCTGTCGTGTATGCACACTGACATTGCACATCCAGCGGATCATACTAGCTTCATTTCTTTCAAGTCTACACATGTCCTCAGCAGCCAAGGCCCATGTTTCACCACAGTGTAGCATAGCAGTCTGAGCACATGCATCATAGAGTCTACCTTTCATCCTGAGTGAGAGGCCCTTAATTGCCAGCAGAGGTAGGAGCTCCCTGAACTTTGCCCAGGCTATTCTTATTCTAGCCACTACAATCTCAGAGCAACCACCCCCACTACAGACTTGGTTGCTTAGGTAGTGGAAGCTTTGAACATAAATATATATTCATAAATATATATATATATATACTAGCAGTATCGTCCGGCGTTGCTCGGGTTTGTAAGGGAAATAACTATATAAGCATTTTTAGAGAGTTATAGTCCAAAAATAGCAAAAAGATGCATTAAAAATGGAAAAAAAATTATGGTAAATTTTTTTTTAAATTGTTGACTCATCGTAGACATTTTTAGAGAGTTACTTCCCTTATATAATAGCGAAAAAATGCATCAAAATGGAAAAATATGATGGTAAATTTTTTTTAAAATCGTAGACTCATCGTAAATGCACGTTAATACCCAGAAGGGCTCGATATGAATCACGACTATAAGATACCTGGTTTTGGTTAAACTGCACCACAAAATGTGGGAGTAGTTAGGAATCTAAATCATAGGAGACAGACACACAACTTCACTTTTATATATAAAGATATGTAGAAAAATACAAACTGGGACATGAACGTAAAACATTTAGAAGACGATACAAAAAACATGGACGGGATATTCGAAGCCTTCAATCTTCAGTCAAGAACTGGATCATCCTAGCAATTTTGGCTGATTAATCTTGAGATCGCTCCGATCCGGCCAGCCCTAAGGAAAAACTAAGCTACGAGCATTAGATTTCTTGGAAAAAGGATCGAATGTATACGAAACAGGGACAGAAAACGGACGATGCCACACAAATATAAAATACAAAAAACAATAATAGTAATAACAGGACAAAAACAGTGGGTGTCTTATGACTTTAGACAGTACAAGTTTAGCTGGCGTATTTGGAAAAAAATATATATATATATTTATAAATGAATAAATATATATATATATATATATGTTTATAAATATATAAATATATATATATCACCATGATCACTGTGACTGACCAGGCTATCAGATGTAGTTACACATCGCTGGTCACAATGCATTCGCATTGTTTTAGCCTTCAAATGACGCCACCCCGCTGGCTAAGCGAGCAGGCCAACAGAAGAAAGAGTGAGAGAAAGTTGTGGTGAAGGAGTACAGCAGGGATCACCACCCCCTGCCAGAGCCTCGTAGAGCTTTTTTAGGTGTTTTTGCTCAATAAACACTCACAACGCCCGGTCTGGGAATCGAAACCGCGATCCTACGACCGCGAGTGCGCTGCCCTAACCACTAGGCCATTGCGCCTCCACATATATATATATATATATTATATATATATATATATATATATATATATAAATATAAATTAAATTAGAGATAAAACCACTATTAGGCAACTCAAACAGTGATAGACATAAACCAAAAAATAAATAACAAAAAATAAATATAATTAATATAATATATAATATATACTCCCTAATATTATTATTATTATATATATATAGTTAATCCAAACAAGAAAGCACAAAGAGAAAACACAACAAGCCGAGGACGTGGAACAAATATAGTATTATTGGACGCTCAGGAAAGAAGGAGGGTTTAACGTTTCGAGCGGAGCTCTTCGTCGGAAACACGGGAGAAGGAAAGATCCAGAGAAGGGAAGACAGAGGAAAAAAATCGCCAACGGTACACACAAGGTCATGTTTATAAATATATAAATATATATATATATATATAATATATATATATATATATATATAATATATATATATATATATATATATATATATATATAAGGATCGGTGAGATACTCATTGAACAATTTAAAAGTGTTTTCACTTCCTCCGTTGGACACAAGTAGATAAAAAATCTGGCTGAATTCTTTGATATTGCACCTCTAAAAAGGGAGGCGCGAGCCATTGATTATATCAACATTGAGGAAACAGATGTAACAGTGGCCATAGATGAAATGAGCTCGTGCTCCGCCACTGGTCCTCATGGCTTCCCAGCTAATCTCTTAAAGTCAAGTAAGCAGGCTTTAGCGAAACCACTTCAGACACTTTCCCAGTTTCCTAGCAAGTGGTATACTTCCTGAAAAGCTGAAAGAAAGGATTAGATGCCCTATACACAAGTTAGTTCGTTAGTTAATTATTTGGCTCAAAAAGCAAAAAGTAAAGCCATGTAGGGGGACCTGGAGTTATGTACAGGGTGGTGTTCATGTAAAGAGTTCAGGCCACTTGTGGTCAAGGGAGACTTTGAACCGAGCAGTCGTCGGCATCTTCACCATCTCGTCCGGCAGCTTATTCCACGGATCCGCAACCCGGACGGAGAAAGTCCCTATCCTTCGAATGAGATGAAATCGTCACAGATAGAGCTTTTTGGAGAGACCCCGCAGCCGACGCTCTGGAGCAGGAGTGAAGAACAGCTCTTTCGAGAGGTTACACTTTCCGCTTATGATGTTGTGAGCAAGAATGAGATCACCACAGTGGCGGCGTTTTTCTAGAGAATAAAGGTCGAGCGTCTTCGAAGCAGAGCAGAGGCCAAAAACAACAGGACAATCTCTCTGACTTCGTATATCAGTAAAGTCATGGAGCGAATCATCAGAAAGAAGTTGATAATGTTCCTAGAAGAAAATGACCTAGGAGTGGCTGTATGGTAAGTAGCTTGCTAACCAACCACATGGCTCTGGGTTCAGTCCCACTGCATGGCATCTTGGGCAAGTGTCTTCTGCTATAGCCCCGGGCCGACCAATGCCTTGTGAGTGGATTTGGTAGACAGAAACTGAAAGAAGCCTGTCGTATATATGTATACATATATGTGTTTGTGTGTCTGTGTTTGTCCCCCTAGCATTGCTTGACAACCGATGCTGGTGTGTTTATGTCCCCGTCACTTAGCGGTTCGGCAAAAGAGACCGATAGAATAAGTACTGGGCTTACAAAGAATAAGGCGATTAAAGGCGGTGCTCCAGCATGGCCGCAGTCAAATGACTGAAACAAGTAAAAGAGTACTGAACAATATTCAGCATGGCTTCTGTCCAGGAAGAAGCTACCTCACACAGCTCCTACTGGGTTTTGAAACAGTTTTCCTATGACTGGGTTTTGAAACAGCTGCTTGACTGATGTCAGTGTGTTACATCTTGACTTTGCAAAGGCATTTGATAAGGTAGATCATCATCATCATCATCATCATCATTTAGCGTCCGCTTTCCATGCTAGCATATGTTGGACGGTTCAACTGAGGTCTGGGAAGCCAGAAGGCTGCATCAGACCCAGTCTGATCTGGCAGTGTTTCTACGGCTGGATGCCCTTCCTAACGCCAACCACTCCGTGAGTGTAGTGGGTGCTTTTTACGTGCCACCCGCACAGGTGCCAGACGGAGCTGCAAACGGCCACAAACGGATGGTGCTTTTACGTGCCACCGGCATGGGGGCCAGTCGAGTCTGGCAACGGACATGAATGGATGGTGCTTTTATGTGCCACCGGCATGGGGGCCAGTCGAGTCTGGCAACAGACATGAATGGATGGTGCTTTTACGTGCCACCGGCACGGGGGCCAGGCGAGGCTGGCAACGGACACGAGCGGATGGTGCTTGGCATGATAAGTCATAAGCTATGAGACCTTGGCATTGCTGGTAAACTGGGAGAGTGGCTGCATGATTTCCTTCAAAACAGAAGTCAGGTAGTTGCAATCAATAGTGCCCTTTCTTGGGAAACTCAAATCCTAAGTGGTGTCCCCAGGAGCCATTACTGTTAATAATAGCCCTCTTAGACATCCCCATGGTCACACAGCTCCTACAGCACTACGACTAGGTTTTGAAACAGCTGCCTGACCATTCAGATGTCAGTATGATATACCTGGACTTTTCAAAGGTATTTGATGAGGTAGATCATGGGATAGAGAGTGAGAGGGGAGGAGAGAAAGCGAGAGAAACTTAGAGAAAGGGAAGGGGAAGGAGAGGGAATTGGAAAGAAGAGATAGTGAGAGAGGGGGGAGGAGGAACAGTGAGAGTTGGAAAGCAGAGACAGTGAGAGAGGGGGAGGAGGAACAGTAAGAGTTGGAAAGGAGGAAGGGAGAGAGAGAGGTGAAGAGAGACAGTGAGAGTCAGAAAGGAGAGACAGTGAAAGAGAGGAGAAGGAGAGACAGTGAAAGAGAGGAGAAGGAGAGGAGAGACAGTGAGAGAGAGTGAAGAGAGACAGTGAGAGAGAGGGAGAGAAAAGTAAATGAAGAGAAATGCTTACCTGTAACCGTAGCAACCAGCTGTAATGTTTGATGTCGTTGAGTACAAGTGGGTGACCCTGTTCAATGGCAAGTATGACTCCTTTGTGGCGCAGGGGCTCGGCAATGCGGTCCCCGCGTAGGCAGAATCCAAGCTGCCGGACAATGAGTGGGTTCTCAAGGGCAATGTAGAAAAGTACCTCGCGCAGCAGGAGATAGTTCCCCATGAACGTGCACTTGGTCGCATCGTAGACACTCTGCATGCAGCTGACCTTTATGTTGAGGTCACGACCCTGTGACTTCAGCACGACCTCTCGCTTCTTGATCAAACCGACGTCGACGTGCTTCCGCTCGCTGATCGACAGCGACGAGAACACGTGCGCTGCGTCCAGCTCCTTGCAGCTGAGCTTTGAAAAGTAGCCGAGGTCGTACAGAAGCCTCTGCGTCTGAAGGACGACCTCGTCGGCCTCGGGCGCTTGGCCCCAATCGGACGGGTACAAAACTGGCAGGAAGTTCTTGATCTGTGCCATCTTCTTCGAGTCGTGAGCGAGTAGCTGTTTACCAATGAATTCACGACCCGACAGCCAATGCAGCACGCTGCTACTGCTGCTGCGACTGTCATCGTCATCATTTCTTACTGACGGGGCTTTATAGCCCCAGATTCCTAAGTTTGTGTCAGCGTCGTCGTCCTCAATGTCAAAGGAGTTGAGGCGTGTGATCCAGACAATGAGAAAGAAGATGACGACGAAAGGCACAATCCATTTGCGGAGTCGCACTCGACAACGGCGCCGCATCAGGCTTTTCAGGTACGGGACGATCATGTTATCCTCTCTGACCGCATCTGGAACAACAGAGAAAACGGGAGAAAATTAGACAATAAAACAATAAAAACATAGCAAAACAACAATAAAAAAACAAATAAGACAGCTGTCATCTCTACCTAGATACTTCCCCGATTATTTATTTATCAGTCTGTCTGTGTGTCTATCTGTATATCCATCTGCCTGCCTACCTTCTTGCCTGCCTATCTGTTTATCTACCCCCTAATCTATCTACAAATCTATCCATTAACTTACCCACTTGTTACCTACAAAATTATACGACCTTAGAAAGGTCAGGAGGCTGCACCAAGCTCCAGTCTGATCTTTTTCTTTGTAAGCCTAGTACTTATTCTATCGATCCTTTTGCTGAACTGCTGAGTTACAGGGACATGAACACACCAACATATACATACATATATACAAGGGGATTCTTTCAGTTTCCATCTACCTAGTTCACTCACAAGGCTTTGGTCAGTCTAGGGCTATAGTAGAAGACACTTACCCAAGGTGCCAAGCAGAGGGACTGAACCTGGAACCATGTAGTTGGGAAGCAAGCTTCTTACACACATATACAAGCCCAGGATCTTTTCACCACCTCCCTCATAGATAATATAGTCTTCTATGCTTGTTTATACACACATACTCTTTTACTCTCTTTTACTTGTTTCAGTCATTTGACTGCGGCCATGCTGGAGCACCGCCTTTAGTCGAGTAAATCGACCCCGGGACTTATTCTTTGTAAGCCCAGTACTTATTCTATCGGTCTCTTTTGCCGAACTGCTAAGTGACGGGGACGTAAAGACACCAGCATCGGTTGTCAAGCAATGCTAGGGGGACAAACACAGACACACAAACACACACATATATATATATATATATATACGACAGGCTTCTTTCAGTTTCCGTCTACCAAATCCACTCACAAGGCATTGGTTGGCCCGGGGCTATAGCAGAAGACACTTGCCCAAGATGCCACGCAGTGGGACTGAACCCGGAACCATGTGGTTGGTTTACATACACACAAACACACCCACTGGTGTGGGGGCAATATAGAAGAGAAAGAAAAGAGAGGCACAGCATTTGTTTCATAGAATTTGCATGCTTTACACAAATTACATGTTTACTAAATTGATCACATGATTCAACCCAGTGGTCATGTGATCAGTGCCATTTAACATGGT
>NW_021833244.1:75000-87816 GCF_006345805.1 Octopus sinensis
CAATAATTACTGGGCTTACAAAAGAATAAGTCCCGGGGTCGAGTTGCTCAACTAAAGGCGGTGCTCCAGCATGGCCGCAGTCAAATGACTGAAACAAGTAAAAGAGAGGTGTTAGGAACGGCATCCAGCTGTAGAGACCTTGCCAAATCAGACCGGAACCTGAGGCAGCCCTCCGGCTTACCAGTTTCCAGTCAAAACGTCCAACCCATGCCGGCATGGAAAGCGGACATTAAATGACGATGATGATGGTGGTGGATGTAGAAGTAGGTATGCAATCACGATAAACAAGACTTGCGCACTAAACATATTTTATTGATTACACAAACATAATAATGAATTTATTAATCCCTCAAGTGCTTAAATTGTTCCACCACCACCCTTGGACATTCACATACCCCACTCATCTAGTGAGGACATCCAGGTACACACTGGCACAAAGGTTCTTTATCAGCGTCAATTTCCTGGCAAGCCTCCCATATGAACCGCATCATGGCATCAACAGAATGTGGCTTGCAGGCAAGAATTTGTCTTTTACACATTCCCAGACAAAAATAAAAAGAAGAAAGGAGTGGATGTGTGGTAAGTAGCTTGCTAACCAACCACATGGTTGCGGGTTCAGTCCCACTGCGTGGCATCTTGGGCAAGTGTCTTCTGCTATAGCCCCGGGCCAACCAATGCCTTGTGAGTGGATTTGGTAGACGGAAACTGAAAGAAGCCTGTCGTATATATATATATATATATATATATATATATATATGCCTCTGTGTGTTTGTGTGTTTGTGTTTGTCCCCCTAGCATTGCTTGACAACCGATGCTGATGTGTTTACGTCCCCGTCACTTAGCGGTTCGGCAAAAGAGACCGATACAATAATTACTGGGCTTACAAAGAATAAGTCCCGGGGTCGAGTTGCTCAACTAAAGGCGGTGCTCCAGCATGGCCGCAGTCAAATGACTGAAACAAGTAAAAGAGAGGTGTTAGGAACGGCATCCAGCTGTAGAGACCTTGCCAAATCAGACCGGAACCTGAGGCAGCCCTCCGGCTTACCAGTTTCCAGTCAAAACGTCCAACCCATGCCGGCATGGAAAGCGGACATTAAATGACGATGATGATGGTGGTGGATGTAGAAGTAGGTATGCAATCACGATAAACAAGACTTGCGCACTAAACATATTTTATTGATTACACAAACATAATAATGAATTTATTAATCCCTCAAGTGCTTAAATTGTTCCACCACCACCTTGGACATTCACATACCCCACTCATCTAGTGAGGACATCCAGGTACACACTGGCACAAAGGTTCTTTATCAGCGTCAATTTCCTGGCAAGCCTCCATATGAACCGCATCATGGCATCAACAGAATGTGGCTTGCAGGCAAGAATTTGTCTTTTACACATTCCCAGACAAAAATAAAAAGAAGAAAGGAGTGGATGTGTGGTAAGTAGCTTGCTAACCAACCACATGGTTGCGGGTTCAGTCCCACTGCGTGGCATCTTGGGCAAGTGTCTTCTGCTATAGCCCCGGGCCAACCAATGCCTTGTGAGTGGATTTGGTAGACGGAAACTGAAAGAAGCCTGTCGTATATATATATATATATATATGTGTGTGTGTTTGTGTGTCTGTGTTTGTCCCCCTAGCATTGCTTGACAACCGATGCTGGTGTGTTTACGTCCCCGTCACTTAGCGGTTCGGCAAAAGAGACCGATAGAATAAGTACTGGGCTTACAAAGAATAAGTCCCGGGGTCGATTTGCTCGACTAAAAAGGCGGTGCTCCAGCATGGCCACAGTCAAATGACTGAAACAAGTAAAAGAGTAAAAGAGTGAAAGAGTAATAATGATCTTAATGAATTAAATGAACCCTAGGATTAAATGAATCCTAGCACCCTTATTATAATACCAGTATAATGCTTACTCACGTGGTTAGGGGGTTTGGCTCAGGATTGCAAGGTCCTGAGTTCAATTCCTGGTGACACACCGTGTCCTTGAGCAAGACACTTTATTTCATGTTGCCCTAGTCCACTCAGCTGGCAAAAATGAGCTGTCCATGTAATTCAAAGGGCCAGCCTTGTCACATTCTGTGTCACACTGAATCTCCCTGAGAACTACGTTAAGGGTCCATGTGTCTGTGGAGTACTCAGCCACTTGCACATAAGTTTCACGAGCAAGCTGCTCTGTGGATCAGCTCAACTGGAACCCTTGTTGTCATAACTGACAAAGGGCCAGTGGTATGTATGTGTGTATGTATGTAAGTGAAGGGGTTGGGATTAGGGGTTTAGGGTATTCACCTCACAGACAGCATGTTGTGTCCTTGAGCAAGACACACTATTTCACATCCACTCAACTGGCAAAAATGAGTCGTACCCATAATTCAAAGGGCCAGTCTTGTCACACACTGTCACACTGAATCTCCCTGAGAACTACATTAAGGGTCCATGTGTCTGTGGAGTACTCAGCCACATGTAAATTTCATTTCAAAGGGCCAGCCTTGTCACGTTCTGTGTCCACACTGAATCTCCCTGAGAACTACATTAAGGGTCCATGTGTCTGTGGAGTGCTCAGCCACATGTATGTTAATTTCATTTCAAAGGGCCAGCCTTGTCACATTCTGTGTCCACACTGAATCTCTTTGAGAACTACATTAAGGGTCCATGTGTCTGTGGAGTGCTCAGCCACATGTATGTTAATTTCATTTCAAAGGGCCAGCCTTGTCACACTCTGTGTCATGCTGAATCTCCCTGAGAACTACATTAAGGGTACACGTGTCTGTGGAGTACTCAGCCACATGTATGTTAATTTCATTTCAAAGGGCCAGCCTTGTCACATTCTGTGTCATGCTGAATCTCCCTGAGAACTACATTAAGGGTCCATGTGTCTGTGGAGTACTCAGCCACATGTATGTTAATTTCATTTCAAAGGGTCAGCCTTGTCACATTCTGTGTCCACACTGAATCTCTCTGAGAACTACATTAAGGGTCCATGTGTCTGTGGAGTGCTCAGCCACTTGTATGTTAATTTCATTTCAAAGGGCCAGCCTTGTCACATTCTGTGTCATGCTGAATCTCCCTGAGAACTACATTAAGGGTCCATGTGTCTGAGGAGTGCTCAGCCACATGTATGTTAATTTCATTTCAAAGGGGCCAGCCTTGTCACATTCTGTGTCCACACTGAATCTCTCTGAGAACTACATTAAGGGTCCATGTGTCTGTGGAGTACTCAGCCACATGTATGTTAATTTCATTTCAAAGGGTCAGCCTTGTCACATTCTGTGTCCATGCTGAATCTCCCTGTTAAGGGTCCAACGTGTCTGTGGAGTGCTCAGCCACTTGCCTGCAAATTCCATGAGCAGGCTGTTCCATTGATCGGATCAACTGGACCACTTGTCGTTCTAACTGATGGATTCCCGTCCCTTACTGCACGGGATCCAAGTATAATTCAATGGCCAGTTTCATCACATTTGGTTTGTTATATTCTGAATCTCACTAAGAACTATGTTAAGGGTACACGTGTCTGAGGAATACTCAGCCACTTGCATGTTAAACTCATGAGCAGGCTGTTCCATCGATCAGACCAAATGGAACCCTTGTCGTAATAACCGATGGAGTGTCGGTTATAATCCTTAGAAGGCGGCGAGCTGGCAGAAACGTTAGCACGCCGGGCGAAATGCTTAGCGGTATTTCGTCTGCCACTAAGTTGTGAGTTCAAATTCCGCCGAGGTCGACTTTGCCTTTCATCCTTTCGGGGTCGATAAATTAAGTACCAGTTACGCACTGGGGTCGATGTAATCGACTTAATACCTATGTCTGTCCTTGTTTTTCCCCTCTGTGTTTAGCCCCTTGTGGGTAATAAAGAAATAGGTTATAATCCTTACTGTAAACCTACTTTTGCAGCCCCTTGTATATACACACAAACAAGTGCTCCCAGCTGTAGAACCCATGTGAAAAGCAGATAATAGAGCAGGGATGGGCAACTTTCCGTCAACTGGGGGCCACATCATACCATTTCCAAGTGGGAGAGGGCCGCATGATAAAACACATCATCATCATCATCGTTTAACATCCGTTTTCCGCGCTAGCACGGGTTGGACGGTTCGACCGGGGTCTGGGGAGCCAGGGGCTGCTCCAGGCTCCAGTCTGATCTGGCAGTGTTTCTACGGCTGGATGCCCTTCCTAACGCCAACCACTCCGCGAGTGTAGTGGGTGCTTTTTACGTGCCACCTGCACAGGTGCCAGAGGGGTCTGGCATCAGCCACGATCGGTTGGTGCTTTTTATGTGCCACCGGCACAGAAGCCAGTCGAGGCGGTGCTGGCATCGGCCACGTTCGGATGGTGCTTTTTATGTGCCATATACATGAAATATTTCTTGCCCACCTTACACTGAGTTTTTTGCAGTTCTAAATTTTATTTATCTTAGTAAGAAAGTTTATTTGTCTTAGTATGAAATTAGTACCTCAGAAACTCATCAAGGGCTGCATGCTGCCCACAGGCCACAGAATTTCCCATGCATGTAATAGAGCCTGGTGCAGCTCTCCGCCTTTCCCAGCTCCTTATCAAACCATCCAACTCATGCCAACATGGAAAACAGACATTAAATGATGAGGATAATGATGACGATGGTCATATACCCATATACACGCAACATGTTTCTATGGGTTTCCATCCGCCAAATCCACTCCCAAGGCTTTAATTGACCTGGGGCTGTGCTACGAAAAAAAGACACATGACCTAGGTGCTGTGCGGTGGGCCTGAACCTGAGACCACCTGGTTGAGAAGCAAATGTCTTAACACACAGTCACACCAGTACCTATGTTCCCAAGGCTTTAATTGACCTGGGGCTGTGCTACGAAAAAAAGACACATGACCTAGATGCTGTGCGGTGGGCCTGAACCTGAGACCACCTGGTTGAGAAGCAAATGTCTTAACACACAGTCACACCAGTACCTATGTTCCCAAGGCTTTAGTTGACCTGGGGCTGTGCTACGATAAAAGACATGACCTAGATGCAGTGCGGTGGGCCTGAACCTGAGACCACCTGGTTGAGAAGCAAATGTCTTAACACACAGTCACACCAGTACCTATGTTCCCAAGGCTTTAGTTGACCTGGGGCTGTGCTACGATAAAAGACATGACCTAGATGCAGTGCGGTGGGCCTGAACCTGAGACCACCTGGTTGAGAAGCAAATGTCTTAACACACAGTCGCACCTGTACCTATGTTCCCAAGGCTTTAGTTGACCTGGGGCTATGCTACGATAAAAGACACATGACCTAGATGTTGTGTGGTGGGCCTGAACCTGAGACCACCTGGTTGAGAAGCAAATGTCTTAACACACAGTCGCACCTGTACCTATGTTCCCAAGGCTTTAGTTGACCTGGGGCTATGCTACGATAAAAGACACATGACCTAGATGTTGTGTGGTGGGCCTGAACTGAGACCACCTGGTTGAGAAGCAAATGTCTTACAACAGAGTCGCACCTGTACCTATGTCCCAAGGCTTTAGTTGACCTGGGGCTATGCTACGATAAAAGACACATGACCTAGATGTTGTGTGGTGGGCCTGAACCTGAGACCACCTGGTTGAGAAGCAAATGTCTTAACACACAGTCGCACCTGTACCTATGTTCCCAAGGCTTTAGTTGACCTGGGGCTATGCTACGATAAAAGACACATGACCTAGATGTTGTGTGGTGGGCCTGAACTGAGACCACCTGGTTGAGAAGCAAATGTCTTACAACAGAGTCGCACCTGTACCTATGTCCCAAGGCTTTAGTTGACCTGGGGCTATGCTACGATTAAAAGACACATGACCTAGATGTTGTGTGGTGGGCCTGAACCTGAGACCACCTGGTTGAGAAGCAAATGTCTTAACACACAGTCGCACCTGTACCTATGTTCCCAAGGCTTTAGTTGACCTGGGGCTATGCTACGATAAAAGACACATGACCTAGATGTTGTGTGGTGGGCCTGAACCTGAGACCACCTGGTTGAGAAGCAAATGTCTTACAACAGAGTCGCACCTGTACCTATGTTCCCAAGGCTTTAGTTGACCTGGGGCTGTGCTACGATAAAAGACATGACCTAGATGCAGTGCGGTGGGCCTGAACCTGAGACCACCTGGTTGAGAAGCAAATGTCTTAACACACAGTCGCACCTGTACCTATGTAAACACCTTATGTCAATTCTCCCTAAATTCCCCATTCTTACACAGAATCACATTACAGACACAACATACACTAACAAAACCTCTTGTATGTATCAATTTCATGCACATACATTAACCTTTACCTATTCTAATTATAACAAACTCATTAACAAGACAAATAAATTAGACATTTTCTCATTAAACAATCACATTTTCTCACACTCCAACCACCTCCTTATACCACAGCACAAGTAAACGTTACGAAAATATTATTGCATGTGTCAAGTTTGTGTGTGCAAGTGCAGACTTTAAAATGCATCTGATAGTGAAGCTCCCAGTTTGAGATTTTCTGGAACTGTGGGGACCCTAGAGCCATCTCTTAATTATCATTACCTTTCTGACCCAGAATGGTCATATCTGTCAGGGTCTCGCCCATGGGTTTAATGTGTGTGTGTGGTGTGTGTGTGTGTGTGTGTGTGTGTGTGTGTGTGTGTGTGTGTGTGTGTGTGTGTCTCCTGGGTATGATATTAAACTGCCTCATGTGGTGAGGCTCCAGTTCTGAAATTATGGGGAGAATAAAGTCACCCTTTAATCATCATCACTCTTAGGCCCTTCTTTCTGACCCAGAATGGTAGTATCTATCAGGATCCCATCTAATGGGTCAATATGTGTGTGTATGTGTGTGTGTGTGTATTGCTGTACTTGAGAAGATGTGTGAAGCTAAATAAAATCGCTGTCTTCCACACATACAGGCTTGACCTTTCAGGCTCTGGTGTCACATAAAAAGTGCCGTTGTCACATAAAAATTGCTGGTGCTATGTACAAGGCACTATGCAGGTGCTTCATCAATACACCAGTGCCACTGCTGTGTACACACACCTGTGGTGGTGCAGCATAAACGCACCTGTGCCAGAGCTGTGTAATAGCATCCATCCCAGTGACACGTGTAAAGCACCTACTACACTCGGTAAAGCAGTTGGTATTAGGAAGGGCATCCAGCCATAGAAACCATGCCACAACAGAACAAACCTAGCTGAATAGCTCTATGTTAAACCATCCTACCCATACCAGCATTAAAAGCAGACGATCAACGATGATGATGATGGTGCTGGTGCTGGTGGTGCCAGTGGTGGTGTGTGTGCCCTAGTAATGACATTAAACCACATCTGACATGGAGACCCCAGTTGTGAGGGGCATGGAGTTACCCATTACTTCCGGTTCCTTTCTGAAACGGAAAGGTAGTACCTCTCAGGACCGCATCTATGACTTAAATGGTGGAAGCACTCCATCGGTTACGACAACGAGGGTTCCGGCTGATCCGATCAACCGGAACAGCCTGCTCGTGAAATTAACGTGTAAGTGGCTGAACACTCCGCAGACACGTGCACACTTAACGTAGTTCTCGGGGATATTCAGTGTGACACAGAGAGTGACAAGGCCGGCCCCTTGAAATACAGGTACAACAGAAACAGGAAGTAAGAGTGAGAGAAAGTTGTGGTGAAAGAGTACAGCAGGGATTACCACCATCCCTGCCAGAGCCTCGTGGAGCTTTAGGTGTTTTCGCTCAATAAACACTCACAACGCCCGGTCTGGGAATCGAAACCGCGATCCTACGACCGCGAGTCCACTGCCCTAACCACTGGGCCATTGCGCCTCCACTATGACTTAAATAGATTTCCCAGGTCTAGAAGAGGCTCCCGTTATTTTTGACAAAGCAATGGGGAAGGTAGCCCCTTTTAGGAGAAAAATACTCTGACATAAAACTTGCAGTAAAAATGGTATTAGTCATATTGCCATGCCTGTCTCTGGAACCTACTATGGCGACCAAGTGAGGGGCAAAAGTGTTGTAAAAGGTTCGGCCCCTTAAATCCAATGATGTACGGATGTCTTGCTTCATTTCTTGAAGGGTTTAGCTGAACAAAGTGACACCAGTGCTTCTATGTTTTTTGAAGTTGGGTTCTTCGAATTAGAATTAAGATACAAAAAATAGATTTCCCAGGTCTAGAAGAGGCTCCCGTTATTTTTGACAAAGCAATGGGGAACGTAGCCCCTTTTAGGAGAAGAATACTCTGACATAAAACTTGCAGTAAAAATGGTATTAGTCATATTGCCATGCCTGTCTCTGGAACCTACTATGGTGACCAAGTGAGGAGCAAAAGTGTTGTAAAAGGTTCGGCCCCTTAAATCCAATGATGTATGGATGACTTGTTTCATTTCTTGAAGGGTTTAGCTGAACAAAGTGACCCCAGTATTTCTATGTTTTTTGAAGTTGGGTTCTTCGAATTAGAATTAAGATACAAAAAAGGAAAAAAGAAAGAGTGAAAGAAATAGGGGCAAAGAAAGGGAGAATGAGACACAGGAAGTAAAGGAATGAGGGTATGAGAGAAAGATGGGGAGGGGAAAAGGGGAGAGAAAACTGACTGGAACTCCAGGAGGGATCAGAACTTACGATCTTTCATCTGAGAGGAATGAAACTTAATATTGTTTTAAGTGTGTGGAATGTGGTGGCCACATGTGGGGAGATATGTGTGTGTGTGTGTTTCTGTGTGTGTGTGCATGTGTGGACATGCACAAATGAATGTGTGCGTGAGTGCGCATGCACAAATGAATGTGTGTGTGTGTGTGTGTGTGTGTGCATGTGTGGACATGCACAAATGAAAGTGTGTGAGAGTGTGCATGCACAAATGAATGTGTGTGTGTGTGTGTGTGTGTGCCGACATCCATAATGCATGTGTGTGTGTGTGAATGTAGATATATGTATATATATTTACTCACATGTAAATATGTATATGTACGCATACATACATAAATGTTTGTACACATGTTTGTGTATATATATATATATATATATATACTTATCTATATATCTACTTATCTATCTATATATATATATATATATATATATTTATCTACTTATCTATATATAATATATATATATATATATATATTTATCTATATATCTATATTTATCTATATATATATATATATATATATATATATATATTAATATACACACACACACACACACACATGCACACACAAATATATGTAGATAGATTAATAGGGAGGAAAATCTATAGACAGACAAATACACACACTATAAAAACAGATAAAAAGCTATATACACAAATGTGTGTGTGTGTTGTGGTGTGTGTGTGGTGTGTGTGTGTGTGTGTGTGTGTGTGTGTGTGTGTATGTATGCATGTATATAAACATGCAGACTGATAGACAGATATGCATATACACACACTGACTGTAACTTGAAATGTGACCTACACATCAGACTTTAATAATCAATTACATCCGGAAACTTTACAAACCACACACACACACACACAACACACACACACATCTATCTGTCTGTCTGTGTGTCTATTTATTTATTTATTTATCAATCTATCGAAAGCATTAATATGGTTGGAAAGACCTTGAGCAAGTAGACATATTTATTACAGGCGGTTACAGTCTATAAGAATGCTCCAGCTGGCAGAGTAGAGGGCCAGAAAGGAGGGACAGCTCCCAAGTTTTGTGCAAAAAGACGTGTGTGTGTGTGTGTGTGTGTTGTGTGTAGTATGTATATCTAATATATATATATATATATATATATAATATATTATATATATAATATATATATATATCTTAGCTACATTTGTAATTTCAGTCCTTACTCTTTTACTGGTTTCAGTCATTTGACTGCGGCCATGCTGGAGCAACCGCTTTTAGTTGAGCAAATAGATCCCAGGACTTATTCTTGTAAGCCTAGTACTTATTCTATCGGTCTCTTTTGCTGAATCGCTAACTACGGGGATGTAAACAACACTAGCATCGGTTGTCAAGCAATGTTGGGGGGGACAAACACAGACACACAAACATATACACACAACATACATACATACATATATATATATACATAATATTAGGCGCAGGAGTGGCTGTGTGGTAAGTAGCTTGCTAACCAACCACATGTTGGCGGTTCAGTCCCACTGCGTGGCATCTTGGGGGAGTGGTCTTCTGCTATAGCCCCGGGCCGACCAATGCCTTGTGAGTGGATTTGGTAGACGGAAACTGAAAGAGCCTGTTGTATATATATATAGATATTTATAATATATATATATATATTGTATGTGTGTCTATATGTTTGGGTGTCTGTGTTTATCCCCCTAGCATTGCTTGACAACCGATGCTTGGTGGTTTCGTCCCGTCACTTAGCGGTTCGGCAAAAGAGACCGATAGAATAAGTACTGGGCTTACAAAAGAAAAGTCCCGGGGTCAATTTGCTCGATTAAAGGCGGTGCTCCAGCATGGCCGCAGTCAAATGACTGAAACAAGTAAAGGAGTAAAAGAGAAAAAGAGTATAGGCCTTTTTCATCATCATTGATTCATTTCTTCAAGGGATTTAACATGAACGGATGAGGCAGCAACAAGGGATGTTTTTCTCTTTTTAATAGTATGAAGGTTAAAGGAATTATGTGGACATTTTGGCATTTGGTGGAGAAGAGTAGAAGGTGATGAGAATAGAGGAAGGGATGGTAATTATATATACACACACACACACACACACATATATATATATATACCTCCATCCATACCGGATGTCGCTTCTCCCACCACCATAATAGGTGTCTACTCTTCGAACCCCGCTCTTCAATACGCTATTTCACCATGCATTACCCCTCTCTTGATATCCTACGTTCTACTTGCCTAGAACCTGTCATCATTTCTCTGAACTACCCCCCTCCCCACTGGTGCTCCCCTATATTCTGCACCCCCCCCCCCCCACATAAAAAAAGCACCATCCGAACGTGGCCGATGCCAGACCCCTCTGGCACCTGTGCAGGTGGCACGTAAAAAACACCCCCACTACACTCAGGAGTGGTTGGCGTTAGGAAGGGCATCCAGCTGTAGAAACTCTGCCAGACTAGACTGGAGCCTGGGGCAGTCCCTAGCTCCCCAGACCCCGGTCGAAACCGTCCAACCCGTGCTAGCGCGGAAAACGGACGTTAAACGATGATGATGATGATGATATACACACACACACACATATATAGAGACACACATATATATAACCAAGAAAAAAGCAACAAGAATGGATCAGTAGATTAGTACAATTGTTTCATACTATAAACATTTTATTTCAAGCTGCAAATATTACAGCAAATATAATGTCAAGTATTCATCTGCTAAATCACATATAAGTTTTCCAAGTATCTTAGAGAGTGTAAATATCCTTATGAAGTTATATATTTATATATATATATATATATTATATATATATATATATATAATATATACACACACATATATATATATAAGACCACATATATAAATACATATATAGACACAAAAATATATACATATATAGACACACACATATATACACACACATATATGTACATATATACATGCACACACACACACATATAGACACACACATTTAAATACATATATAGACACATATGTAGATTAACACATATATACATAGACACACACACATGCATATATATATATATATATACACACATACACACACATATATATATATATACACACACACACATATACACAAACACACACATATATATATACATACACACACATATATACACACACATATATACACATACACACACACACACATATATATATACATATACACACACACACACACAAATATATATATACATATACACACACACAAATATATATATATATATATACACACACACATACATATACTCGCATACATTGGAGTCCCTTCGGTCACGAATGACCATGGGATTGTACCTAGAAATTTCCCCTCCGAGGCACAAGTCCGGGCAAGGTGGTTTATGGAAGACCAGCAGTTATCCATGCATATCAGCCTCCTCTCTCAGCGCCACTGATGTTATCCAAGGAAAAGCAAAGGGGCCGATACAGCTTGGCACCTGTGACGTCGCAACTCGCCTCGTCTGGCCCCGTGCCGGTGGCACGTAAAGAGCACCATCTGATCGTGGCTGTTTGCCAGCCTCGCCTGGCCCCTGTGCCGGTGGCACGTAAAAAGCACCATCCGAGCGTGGCCATTTGCCAGCCTCGCCTGGCACCTGTGCAGGTGGCACATAAAAAGCACCCACTACACTCACGGAGTGGTTGGCATTAGGAAGGGCATCCAGCTGTAGAAACATTGCCAGATCAGACTGGAGCCTGATGCAGCCTCCTGGCTTCCCAGACCCCAGTTGAACCGTCCAACCCATGCTAGCATGGAAAACGGACGTTAAACGATGATGATGAGTGAACTGGAGCAACATGAAATAAAGTGTCTTGCTCAAGAACACAACATGCAGCCCGGTCCGGGATTCGAACCCACAACCTCACGGTCGATCGAAAGTTCGCTGCTCTAACCACTGAGCCATGTGCCTTCACATACTCACAAACATACACACACTTATATACGTATACACATACACACACACACACACTCTAGTTCAACTGCATATAAATACACCACAGCGGTCTCTCTAACTTGTTCAAAGATCATCCCCCCCCGCTGCCACCACCCAAACACCACACTGCACCTCCCCCACCACTTTCACCCTACATTTCAAGTTGTCCCATGAATAACAAGTGACAAATAAGACAGGTAGAACAAACAATGGGGCAGACACACACACACACACACACACACACACACACACACC
>NW_021833245.1:0-5000 GCF_006345805.1 Octopus sinensis
TAATAATGATCAACTTCTCAATATATATTATATATATAATATATATATATATATGCATGTATGTATGTATATATAAATGTACGTATGTACATGGTATTGTCCATTTTACACTTAAGATTTTAGGCAGCAGGCGACTGTAGGTATTTTCCCACATTCATCTATTTCTCTCTCCCTCTCCGTATATACACATATATATATACTCACATATATATACACATATATACATATATATACATATACATACATATATACATACATATATATACATACATACATATATATACATACACACATAATAATATACACACATATATACACATTTATAATATATACATACATATATACATATATATATACATATCACCCCTCATGTTCATCTCCCCATTCTTAGACATCCTTTCACTATATTTCTCTCTCCTTCTCTCTCCCTTTCTCTTTCTCTCCTTCTCTCTTTCCTTCTATCTTCCTGTCTCCTTTCTGTCTTTCGCTAAATATCTCTCAACAACAACGTATTTTTCCTTATTGTATTTCTAGTTGCCGATGATGCTGGTGATGCTGGCTGTTACTACAAGATGCAGAAGAAAGAAGAAGAAGAAGAAGAAGACGAAGGGGACGGCGGCAGTAATAGCAAATATAAAGATGACGTCGACCCTGCTGACGACAAAGGTGGTGGTGGTGACGATGGCAATGGTGGTGAGGGTGGCGGCGGCTGCGATGGCGAGATACTTCCTAGTGGTGGAGGTGGTAGTGGTGGTAGTATAATTGTGTTGGTGGTGGTGATGGTGGCAGTGATGGTGGTGGCGGCGGCTGCGATGGCGAGGTACTTCCTAGTGGTGGAGGAGGTGGTAGTGGTAGTGGTGGTAGTATAAGTGGTGTTGGTGGTGGTGGTAGTGGTGGTAGCATAAGTGGTGGTGATGGTGGCAGTGATGGTGGTGGCGGCGGCTGCGATGGCGAGATACTTCCTGGTGGTGGAGGTGGTGGTGGCGGTGGTAGTGGTGGTAGTATAAGTGGTGTTGGTGGTGGTGGTAGTGGTGCTGTAGGTTTGCTGATAGTGCAAGCTGACGTATATACATCTTTCGTTTCTTCCTTCTTTCTTTCCTTCTTTATTTCTTTCTTCATTTCTGCTGCTGTAGATGATGATGATGAGGATGATGATGCATCTGTCTCATCCTCTTCTTCGTCATCATCATAATCAACAGCAACAACGGAAAAGGAAACCACTACCACCACTACTACTACTACTACTACTACTGCAGCTATTGCTACTACAACATAATGATGATGATATTGATGATGATGGTGATGATGATATTTGTATCCCGCTGCTAATGATGGTAGTAGAGTAGGTGTGGTGGCGATGACGATCGGGATGATGATGATGATGATCTTGATGGTAATGAAAACGATGATGATGGTGATGATGATGATGATGATGGTGGTGGTAGGGTGAGGGTGGTCGTGAGTAAGATCAAGTATCCATATTGAAGATGATAATGATGATGATGATGATGCTCATCATCATGATCATAATGATGATGATGATGATGTGACGACGACAACAACAACATCAACAACAGCGACGACGACGAAGCTGTGGATAATGATGATGATGAAGATGCTGATGACGATAATGATGATGTTGACAATGATAATGATTAGGTTGATAATTCCTTTCTGAATGGCGCTGGTGATTAGTATCGATAATATTACGGATGTTGATGCTGATGCTAATGATTATGATGATGATGCTGATGGGAGACTAATTTTTGATGGTATGCTATGGATGGTAGCAGTAGAACCAATAGAAGAATTTTTCGTACAAGGCCAGGCATTACTATACACTATAGTATATGCAAATGGTTTTGTGTGTAAGTTCTGTGTGTACATGTGTGTGGGAGTGCGTGCATCACACTTCTATTTGCAGACAGACGCATATATATACATATATACACATATATACACGTACATATATACATGCATATATATACATATATATATGTATAAATGAATACATATATTGATATGTACTTATATTTCCGTATATACATACATGTATATATATATACATGTATATAAATTTACATGATATAAAAATATGTATATATATTTGCATATATATACATATATACATATTTTTTTATATTATATACATTTATATACATACATATATGTATATATATATATATGTGTGTGTGTGTATGTACATATATATGTTTATATATATGTATGTATATGACTGTATCAATATACATACATAAATATGTGTATATACGTATATATATTGGTATGTATGTATATATATGTATGGATATATATACATGTGAGTATATATGTATATATATATATATATATATTTATATACATATATATACATACATACATATACATACATACACATACATACATATAAATACATACATATACATACATACATATGTACACATAAAGAAAGACAAATAGAGACAGACAGCGAAAGAGATGCACATACATAATATATGACATAAAGAGAGATGGGGAGGAAGGATGGGAGACAGTGGGAGAGCAACGTAACTACTCATCTAAAATTCGACTTGCACCTCTCAGACCAAATTATAATTATACCCTCGTATTTGCTATTAGAATCACACTACGTCTCTCTTTTTCTCATATTAATGTCTAAAAATTACGTTGATGATGACTATGTCGGTAGTGAAAGGTCTGATGATGTGGAGGATGATAATGATGTTATTATTTTTTTGTGTTGTTGATTTGTTTTATTGCGTTTTCTTACCTGTCCATGTAGCAACATGTATTTACACTATACTGAATGAATACCATATATATATATATATATATATATATAATATATGGTATTCATTGATAGATATATAAATAGGTAGGTAGTGAGGTTGTGAGGTAGGTAGATAGGTAGATAGAGAGATATATAGATAGATAGGTAGATAGATAAGTAGATAGATAAGTAGATAGATAAGTAGATAGATAAGTAGATAGATAAGTAGATAGATAAGTAGATAGATAAGTAGATAGATAGGTAGATAGATAAGTAGATAGATAAGTAGATAGATAGGTAGATAGATAAGTAGATAGATAGATGGGTAGGTAGATAGGTAGGTAGATAAGTAGGTAGATAGGTAGGTAGATAGATAGGTAGATAGGTAGGTAGATAGGTAGGTAGATAGGTAGATAGGTAGGTAGATAGGTAGATTGGTAGGTAGGTAGACAGGTAGATAGACACGTAGATAGATAGACAGGTAGATAGATAGATAGACAGGTAGATAGACAGGTAGGTAGATAGATAGGTAGATAGACAGGTAGATAGATAGAAAGATAGATAGATAAGTTTCTTTATTGGCCACACAGGGCTGCACACAGATGGGACAAGTTACAAGGTAGAGCTTTTCTTTTGGGGGATGAAAAAAAAAAAAAAAAGAGAAAAAAAAGGGGTGGCGTAGGTTTTCGATCGTAAAAGGGAAGAAAAGAACAAAAAAAAAATAAATAAATAAAATAAAAAATAAAAAGAATAGATAGATAGATAGATAGATAGAAAGAGATAGAATTCTGAAAGGAACAAGTTAAATCCTACGCCATAACTATGTATGTATTTTTACGCCGTTGCAAAGTTACTAATGTTAAGTTCAAGGAACAATAACTTTCTGGAACGAGACATTTGGATAAGTTCAAGAAAGAAGAAACGATTTGATGGCTCTTACAATAGTGGACCAAAATTCTAGATTCTTTCATTATTTAAGAACCTTCACAACCACTACGTACATCCATATATATATATCTTAAATATAGCCACGAAACACGTGTCGTTATTCTCACAAACATATACGTTTTTACTATTATTTTGCAATTTAATTAATTATCGGTATATTATTGTTATTTTATTTTTAATATTTCTATTATATGTAATTTTCTAGATGGTGTAATTTAATTGTTCATTTTGAATTGATAATAAGTGCTTTTTTCTAATTTTTATACATATATTATATTGTGTGAAATTTGATTTAGTATTTATAAATTTAATTTTTCCCTGTAAGTTAGGAATAATATTCCCTCAAATTATTATATATATATATATGTTGGCGATTTTTTCCCTCTGTCTTCCCTTCTATGTTTCCCACGAAGAGCTCTGCTCGAAACGTTACACCCTCCTTCTTTCCTTAGCGTCCAATAATACTATATTTGTTCCACGTCCTCTCGTTGTTGTGTTTTCTCTTTGTGTTTTCATGTTTGGATTAACTTTATGTATATATATATATATATATATATATATATATACAAGTGCGTGTGTAGTGTATGTGTTTATGCATATACACTGGCATACTTCTGTCTACGACACCGAGTGCCCCAGTTATTCCGATCAACGTTACAGCCTGCTCGTGAAATAAACTTGCCAGCAGCAAAGTATTCCACCGACAAGCGTAACCTTCATATAGTTTTTTGGGAAATTCAGCATGATACAGAATGTGGCGGAGCTACCTCTTTGAAGTAGCAGTACTACTCACTATTGCCAGCTCAGTGGGCCAGAGCAAACTGATTTGAAATGTCTTGCTGAAGTACACAGCGGTGCCGCCGGTTTTCAAACGCACATTACGCTCGTGAGACCTATACCTATTTCTTTATTACCCATAAGGGGCTAAACATAGAGGGGACAAACAAGGACAGACATAGGTATTAAGTCGATTACATCGATCCCAGTGCGTAACTGGTACTTAATTTGTCGACTCCGAAAGGATGAAAGACAAAATCGACCTCGGCGGAATTTGAACTCACAACGTAACGGCAGCCGAAATACCGCTAAGCATTTTGCCCGACGTGCTAGCGTTTCTGCCAGCTCGCCGCCTTGCCCACTACTATGCCCCCCGACACACACTAAAACAGATATTGTATCGAAGTTACAAGGTAGAAAAATTGACAGTTGGTCCTTCTCTAAAATACTATTTGCTCAGATATGTGAGGCGTGCATGAGAGCAAAAGCAAACCAGACTTTAATT